>NC_090654.1:782500-1025000 GCF_040937935.1 Hyperolius riggenbachi | reverse complement strand
CCATATACACTAGAGACTCACACAGGCATTCTATGAGATGGGCAGAGAGTGGGAAATGGTAAACCTCCATACACACTAGAGATATAGCTCACACATGCATTCTCTGCAATGGTCAGAGTGTGGGAAATGGTAAACCTCCATATACACTAGAGATATAACTCACACAGGCATTCTATGAGATGGTCAGAGTGTGGGAAATGGTAAATCTCCATACACACTAGAGATATAACTCACACAGGCATTCTATGAGATGGGCAGAGAGTGGGAAATGGTTAAACTTTTTATATACTGTTGTGGGCAAAATGTTTAGCGCCCCCCCCATTACTTCTCTATTAAAAAAATGACCATTAGCAAGTGCTTTCCTAATTTTGGAAACAAATTCACTATAAAAACTGTTAACTAAGTTTAATTAGAAACTATTATTGATACACAGAGTTGAAACAGGAAAGGGCAAAAATGAGACATCCAAAATGATCAGCCCAACCCCCCCCCCCCCCCTCCCCGGCCATTAATAGTCAATGTAGCCTTTCTGAGCCTCGATTGATAACAATCTCCTAAGAGTTCTTTACTAGGTTGGCATAGGATTTTATCCATTCCTCCATTGCAAATTGTTCTAGCTGGTCCAAATTGCATGATTTCTGAGCAAGGACATTCAGTTTGAGCACCGCCGCAGATTCTCAATAGAAATAAGGTCTGGGCTCTGTGTGGGCCATTCCAGGATTATTATTCTTGTTTAATACTTCTAAAGTGCCAACATCTTCCGCAGCGCTGTTCAAAGTATATTGTCTTGTCACTTAATTGTCTCTCAGAGGAGCTCCCAATCTAATCCCCACCATAGTCCTATGTCTATGTATGTATTGTGTAGTGTATGTATTGTAATCTTGGGCCAATTTAGGGCAAAGCCAATTAAATTATTTGTATGATTTTGGGTTGTAGCAGGTAACTGCTTTTTTGGGATGTGGGAGTGACTGTATTTTTAAAGTCTGATATAAATATCTGATTGTGATGGTATAACTGATTCGTACACAGGAATCTTATATATATATATATATATATATATATATATATATATATATATATATATATATATATATATATATATATATATATATATATATATATATATATATATGTTTGTGGCAGTAGTGTGACAAAATGTGGAAAACTTTAAGGGGGCCGAATACTTTTGCAAGCCACTGTATAGGTAGAAAAAACAACGTTTTGAAAAAAGTAATACCTTTTAATGGCTAACTGATAAAGTTAAATAATGCAAGCTTTCTGGGATCTAGTCCCCTTCTTCAGGCATATTTCCATACTACAGCTAACATCTGGAAATATGCCTGAAGAAGGGGACTAGATCCCAGAAAGCTTGCATCATTTAACTCTATCAGTTAGCCATTAAAAGGTATTATTTTTTACAAAACATTTTTTTTTCTACGTATATAATGAAGGAATCACAAACTGAGGAGTTGGATGCTTTTTTGTACGGAGTCCACAGCCCTGCGTATAACTGGCACAGGCATTCTGTAACGGCTGGTGTCAGCAAGCACAGCTATTCTGATTATTAGATGATCTGCAGTATCACCAATAACACAGATGCTATACCTGATTATATGGTGATCTGCAGAATCACCAATAATGCAAGTATAACGTGACACGATACAATCGTCTGCAAGAGGGTGCAATAGAGTATCTCTATAGGGCACAGAGATACAACCTCCAGCAAGCTGGAACAGCAGACAACAATTATAATATACAGTGTAAATACAAGTCTGTGGAAATATCCACCACACAGTAATTCCTCAGAGGTGTGGTTACCTCTGAATGGGAACCCCGTATGTGAGATCCTCCAAAGGACAGAGTGGAGGAGTCTCGGCCTCTAGCAGCAAGGGTTTGCTAGAGGAGGTCGTCTCAAGAGGCAAGCCTCTGATAGAACCCTACAGTGGGAGACGTTCCACTGAAGGGAGAAAGGTCAGACAAAATGAGGTTCGGCAACAGGTCAGGCAGGAGCAGTACAGAAACGTGAGACAAGAGAATAGTCGGAAGCCAAGCCAATAGTCGATAACGGTACGGGCTGGCGAAGTACAGAATCAGGAAGCAGAAGAGTAGTCAAGACAGGCACAGAATCATACACGATAAATCAAACAGTATAATATGTGTATATACTGGCGATAAACCAATATATAACACAATACCAGAGACAAGGCTGACTAGGTCTGAGTGCTGACACAGGGTATCGCAAACACAGACGAAGTGTGACTGAAAAGCACTTCCTTATATACTGCCTGGGAGAGAAGTCTCCACCCCAGGCAGCAACCAATCAGAGCAGGCTAAAATGTCAGCTGACCTCCAGGTCAGCTGACACGCTTTCCAAGAGTATAAAGGCGTGTCTGTCGTGCGCGCCCGCCCCCTAGAGGCAAGATGGCAGAGCCCTGGTGAGCAGCATGCTAGTGAGTTTGGGGCAGAGTGCTCGGACAGATTTGCACAGCGGATGCGGACGAATTTCCGCATCCCGCGTTGGAAGGTCCGCTTGCCGGACTGGATGCGGCCATTCTTCCGCAATTCATCCGGCATTGCGGATTTTTCTTTACACATTCTCTGCTACACTCAGAGTGCTGGGAATGCCCCACAGGAGCAAAAAATCAGGCTTTTCCACTTGTGTTCAGAGTGTGGGGAGCAGTTTGTGTTCAGAGTGTGAGAAGTAGTTTGTGTTCAGAGTGTGGGAAGCAGTTTGTGTTCAGTGTGTGGGAAGTAGTTTGTGTTCAGAGTGTGGGAAGCAGTTTTTGTTCAGAGTTTGGGAAGCAGTTTTTGTTCAGAGTGTGGGAAGTGGATTGTGTTCAGAGTGCGGGAAGTAGTTTGTGTTCAGTGTGTGGGAAGTGGATTGTGTTCAGAGTGTGGGAAGTAGTTTGTGTTCAGTGTGTGGGAAGTAGTTTGTGTTCAGTGTGTGGGAAGTAGTTTGTGTTCAGTGTGTGGGAAGTGGATTGTGTTCAGAGTGTGGGAAGTAGTTTGTGTTCAGTGTGTGGGAAGTAGTTTGTGTTCAGTGTGTGGGAAGTAGTTTGTGTTCAGTGTGTGGGAAGTAGTTTGTGTTCAGTGTGTGGGAAGCAGTTTGTGTTCAGTGTGTGGGAAGCAGTTTGTGTTCAGTGTGTGGGAAGCAGTTTGTGTTCAGTGTGTGGGAAGCAGTTTGTGTTCAGTGTGTGGGAAGCAGTTTGTGTTCAGTGTGTGGGAAGCAGTTTGTGTTCAGTGTGTGGGAAGTAGTTTGTGTTCAGTGTGTGGGAAGTAGGTACACATTTTATCCACACCAGCATTGTTTGGCATTTTTGCAATGTTTGAACGTTCCTCCAAGCAATCTTGTTCAGCTTTCAGAAAGCCTAATTTGTGTCCAGTGAGTGAGAAGAGAATAGACTTTTTTTATTGCAATTTGAGTTGAGTTTGTGAGGATTTTAGTTTTGATGCCGTGATGGATATGTGTGAAGCTGAGATATTATCAGATGTGTGAGGCCTGTAAGCATTCACAAATGTTGTACATCCAGTAATGACTTTTCCCTGTGATGTCACGGAACCCGCTCCCCCTCTAGTCTGAAGATTTCCTTTTATGTAAGTTTGTTTTGGTTTTTAGAATCTTCACAACACTTTTTACCAGTAAAGAAATTCCTGAAGTCTAGACAGGAGTTGTGAACATTTCACGTCTGTACAATAAACATAACACATATTTGTAAAACATCTGGAATATCTTCCTCTACTCCATAAAACGTGCTTACTGGCAGAGCACAGTTCCTCTGTAACAGAATAACACATGTTGTTATATGTTATGTTCCAGAGCTCCAGCTCTATGTATGTGCGAGGGATAACCAGGTCTCTAGAGGACAACATTGTTTGAGGACTCGCATGTAGTGGTATTGGACCTGTGCATATATGAGCAGAAGATGCTGTGACATGGGCGGGTAGTGGTGGGAGCTGTGACCTGGATGGGTAGTGGTGGGAGCTGTGGCATGGGCGGGTAGTGGTGGGAGCTGTGGCATGGGTGGGTAGTGGTGGGAGCTGTGGCATGGATGGGTAGTGGTGGGAGCTGTAGCATGGGCAGGTAGTGGTGGGAGCTGTAGCATGGGCAGGTAGTGGTGGGAGCTGTAGCATGGGCAGGTAATGGTGGGAGCTGTGGCATGGGCAGGTAGTGGTGGGAGCTGTGGCATGGATGGGTAGTGGTGGGAGCTGTGACCTGCATGGGTAGTGGTGGGAGCTGTGGCATGGGTGGGTAGTGATGGGAGCTGTGGCATGGATGGGTAGTGGTGGGAGCTGTGACCTGGGTGGGTAGTGATGGGAGCTGTGGCATGGATGGGTAGTGTTGGGAGCTGTGGCATGGATGGGTAGTGGTGGGAGCTGTGGCATGGATGGGTAGTGGTGGGAGCTGTGGCATGGGTGGGTAGTGGTGGGAGCTGTGGCATGGGTGGGTAGTGGTGGGAGCTGTGGCATGGGTGGGTAGTGGTGGGAGCTGTGCCATGGACGGGTAGTGGTGGGAGCTGTGGCATGGATGGGTAGTGGTGGGAGCTGTGGCATGGGCAGGTAGTGGTGGGAGCTGTGGCATGGGCAGGTAGTGGTGGGAGTTGTGACATGGGCAGGTAGTGGTGGGAGCTGTGACATGGGCAGGTAGTGGTGGGAGCTGTGACATGAACGGATAGTGGTGAGAGCTGTGACATGGATGGGTGGTGGTGGGAGCTGTGGCATGGATGGGTAGTGATGGGAGCTGTGGCATGGATGGGCAGTGCTTTGACATGGACAGGTAGTGGTGGGAGCTGTGGCATGGGCGGGTAGTGGGGGGAGCTGTGGCATGGATGAGTAGTGATGTGAGCTGTGGCATGGATGGGTAGTGGTGGTAGCTGTGGCATGGGCGGGTAGTGGTGGGAGCTGTGACATGGACGGGTAGTGGTGGGAGCTGTGACATGGACGGGTAGTGGTGGGAGCTGTGGCATGGATGAGTAGTGATGGGAGCTGTAACCTGGATGGGTAGTGATGGGAGCTGTGACATGTACGGGTAGTGGTGGGAGCTGTGACATGGACGGGTAGTGGTGGGAGCTGTGACCTGGATGGGTAGTGGTGGGAGCTGTGACATGGACGGGTAGTGGTGGGAGCTGTGGGAGCTGTGGCATGGACGGGTAGTGGTGGGAGCTGTGGCATGGATGGGTAGTGATGGGAGCTGTGGCATGGATGAGTAGTGATGGGAGCTGTGACCTGGGTGGGTAGTGGTGGGAGCCGTGGCATGGGCAGGTAGTGGTGGGAGCCGTGGCATGGGCGGGTAGTGGTGGGAGCTGTGGCATGGACGGGTAGTGGTGGGAGCTGTGGCATGGATGGGTAGTGGTGGGAGCTGTGGCATGGATGGGCAGTGATGGGAGCTGTGGCATGGGGGGGTAGTGGGGGGAGCTGTGGCATGGATGGGTAGTGGTGGGAGCTGTGGCATGGATGGGTAGTGGTGGGAGCTGTGGCATGGATGAGTAGTGATGGGAGCTGTGGCATGGATGAGTAGTGATGGGAGCTGTGGCATGGACGGGTAGTGGTGGGAGCTGTGGCATGGATGGGTAGTGGTGGGAGCTGTGGCATGGATGGGTAGTGGTGGGAGCTGTGGCATGGATGGGCCTTGGTGGGAGCTGTGGCATGGATGGGTAGTGGTGGGAGCTGTGGCATGGATGGGCCTTGGTGGGAGCTGTGGCATGGATGGGCAGTGCTGTGACATGGACGGGTAGTGGTGGGAGCTGTGGCATGGATGGGCCTTGGTGGGAGCTGTGGCATGGATGGGCAGTGCTGTGACATGGACGGGTAGTGGTGGGAGCTGTGACCTGGATGGGTATTGGTGGGAGCTGTGGCATGGACGGGTAGTGGTGGGAGCTGTGGCATGGATGGGCAGTGCTGTGACATGGACGGGTAGTGCTGTGACATGGACGGGTAGTGGTGGGAGCTGTGGCATGGATAGGTAGAGATGGGAGCTGTGGCATGGATGGGTAGTAATGGGAGCTGTGGAATGGATAGGTAGTGGTGGGAGCTGTGGCATGGGCAGGTAGCGGTGGGAGCTTTGGCATGGACGGGTAGTGGTGGGAGCTGTGGCATGGATGGGTAGTGATGGGAGCTGTGGCATGGATGGGCAGTGCTGTGACATGGACAGGTAGTGGTGGGAGCTGTGGCATGGGAGGGTAGTGGGGGGAGCTGTGGCATGGGGGGGTAGTGGGGGGAGCTGTGGCATGGATGGGTAGTGGTGGGAGCTGTGGCATGGACGGGTAGTGGTGGGAACTGTGGCATGGATGGGCCTTGGTGGGAGCTGTGGCATGGACGGGTAGTGGTGGGAGCTGTGGCATGGGCAGGTAGTGGTGGGAGCTTTGGCATGGACGGGTAGTGGTGGGAGCTGTGGCATGGATGGGCCTTGGTGGGAGCTGTGGAATGGATGGGTAGTGGTGGGAGCTGTGGCATGGGCAGGTAGTGGTGGGAGCTTTGGCATGGACGGGTAGTGGTGGGAGCTGTGGCATGGATGGGTAGTGATGGGAGCTGTGGCATGGATGGGCAGTGCTGTGACATGGACAGGTAGTGGTGGGAGCTGTGGCATGGGAGGGTAGTGGGGGGAGCTGTGGCATGGGAGGGTAGTGGGGGGAGCTGTGGCATGGATGGGTAGTGGTGGGAGCTGTGGCATGGACGGGTAGTGGTGGGAGCTGTGGCATGGATGGGCCTTGGTGGGAGCTGTGGCATGGACGGGTAGTGGTGGGAGCTGTGGCATGGGCAGGTAGTGGTGGGAGCTTTGGCATGGACGGGTAGTGGTGGGAGCTGTGGCATGGATGGGTAGTGATGGGAGCTGTGGCATGGATGGGCAGTGCTGTGACATGGACAGGTAGTGGTGGGAGCTGTGGCATGGGAGGGTAGTGGGGGAAGCTGTGGCATGGGAGGGTAGTGGGGGGAACTGTGGCATGGATGGGCCTTGGTGGGAGCTGTGACCTGCATGGGTAGTGGGGGGAGCTGTGGCATGGGAGGGTAGTGGGGGGAGCTGTGGCATGGATGGGTAGTGGTGGGAGCTGTGACATGGACGGGTAGTGGTGGGAACTGTGGCATGGATGAGTAGTGGTGGGAGCTGTGGCATGGATGGTCCTTGGTGGGAGCTGTGGCATGGATGGGCAGTGCTGTGACATGGACGGGTAGTGGTGGGAGCTGTGACCTGGATGGGTATTGGTGGGAGCCGAGACATGGGCGGGTAGTGGTGGGAGCCGTGACATGGACGGGTAGTGGTGGGAGCCGTGACATGGACGGGTAGTGGTGGGAGCTGTGGCATGGATTGTCCTTGGTGGGAGCTGTGGCATGGATGGGCAGTGCTGTGACATGGACGGGTAGTGGTGGGAGCCGTGACATGGACGGGTAGTGGTGGGAGCTGTGGCATGGATTGTCCTTGGTGGGAGCTGTGGCATGGATGGGCAGTGCTGTGACATGGATGGGTAGTGGTGGGAGCCGTGACATGGACGGGTAGTGGTGGGAGCCGTGACATGGACGGGTAGTGGTGGGAGCCGTGACATGGACGGGTAGTGGTGGGAGCCGTGACATGGACGGGTAGTGGTGGGAGCCGTGACATGGACGGGTAGTGGTGGGAGCTGTGGCATGGATGGGCCTTGGTGGGAGCTGTGGCATGGATCCTGCGCCCATTGCTGACGTGATTCTCTCGCCCACTCATCGCCCACTGCTTACATGATTCCCTCACCCACTGCTGACGTGATCCTGTGCCCACTGCTGACGTTATCCACTGCTGACGTGACCCCTCCCCCACTGGTGATGTAATCCCTCGTCCTCTTGCTAAAGTTTGATATATATTTTTCTCCTGATGAGCACTTTCACCCTACATGTATTAATTTCTGTTATTTTATTTTGAAGGACCACTTACTGCTTCCAGCCACCAATAGAAGTAAGAGCACAAGACCAAAAATGTCCATCATTTTGCCATCCACCAATGTAAATGGTACGTATGTCCATGGAAGAATGTGTTATATATGTTCCTTTACAACAAATAACAATCAGTCTTATCCAGAAGATGTGATATGAATGGGATTCTTGGGGGGAGGGGTGTATGCGGTCACTCCTGAAGCATAATACTGGGGGAGGGGTGTATGCGGTCACTCCTGAAGCATAATACTGGGGGAGGGGTGTATGCGGTCACTCCTGAAGCAAAATAATGGGGGAGGGGTGTATGCGGTCACTCCTGAAGCATAATACTGGGGGAGGGGTGTATGCGGTCACTCCTGAAGCATAATACTGGGGGAGGGGTGTATGCGGTCACTCCTGAAGCATAATACTGGGGGAGGGGTGTATGCGGTCACTCCTGAAGCATAATACTGGGGGAGGGGTGTATGCGGTCACTCCTGAAGCATAATACTGGGGGAGGGGTGTATGCGGTCACTCCTGAAGCATAATACTGGGGGAGGGGTTTATGCGGTCACTCCTGAAGCATAATACTGGGGGAGGGGTGTATGCGGTCACTCCTGAAGCATAATACTGGGGGAGGGGTGTATGCGGTCACTCCTGAAGCATAATACTGGGGGAGGGGTGTATGCGGTCACTCCTGAAGCATAATACTGGGGGAGGGGTGTATGCGGTCACTCCTGAAGCATAATACTGGGGGAGGGGTGTATGCGGTCACTCCTGAAGCATAATACTGGGGGAGGGGTGTATGCGGTCACTCCTGAAGCACAATACTGGGGGAGGGGTGTATACGGTCACTCCTGAAGCATAATACTGGGGGAGGGGTGTATGCGGTCACTCCTGAAGCATAATACTGGGGGAGGGGTGTATGCGGTCACTCCTGAAGCATAATACTGGGGGAGGGTTTATGCGGTCACTCCTGAAGCATAATACTGGGGGAGGGGTGTATGCGGTCACTCCTGAAGCATAATACTGGGGGAGGGGTGTATGCGGTCACTCCTGAAGCATAATACTGGGGGAGGGGTGTATGCGGTCACTCCTGAAGCATAATACTGGGGGAGGGGTGTATGCGGTCACTCCTGAAGCATAATACTGGGGGAGGGGTGTATGCGGTCACTCCTGAAGCATAATACTGGGGGAGGGGTGTATGCGGTCACTCCTGAAGCATAATACTGGGGGAGGGGTGTATGCGGTCACTCCTGAAGCATTATACTGGGGGAGGGGTGTATGCGGTCACTCCTGAAGCATTATACTGGGGGAGGGGTGTATGCGGTCACTCCTGAAGCATTATACTGGGGGAGGGTTTATGCGGTCACTCCTGAAGCATAATACTGGGGGGAGGGGTGTATGCGGTCACTCCTGAAGCATAATACTGGGGGAGGGGTGTATGCGGTCACTCCTGGGGGAGGGTTTATGCAGTGGCAATCCTTCCACAGAGAATGTTTCTCGTTTATTCTCACCAGGTGACGATGACGACCTCTCCCGTGAGTGCGGAGGCCCCCGACGCAGTGATCAGCCGGGTGGATCACTGGCCGAGAGCATTGTTCTCCCCACTCACCGGCTGCGTGACATCACTAGCACGCCACTGCCCTATGCCCCTCCCACAGAGCATGCTGCTAGCCAGCAGGTCTCTGCAATGTCACCAGCGTCATGTCTCATATGCCCCTCCCACAGTGTATGCTGCTAGCCTGCAGTGTCACCAGAGTGATTAGATCCCTCCCAGCGTCGTGCCTCATATGCCCCTCCCACAGAACAGGCTGCAGGTCTCTGCAGTATCACCAGAGTGGTGAGATCCCTCCCAGCGTCATGTCTTATATGCCCCTCCCACGGAGCATACTGCTGGCCTGCAGGACTCTGCAGTGTCACCAGCGTCATGTCTCATATGCCCCTCCCACAGAGCATGCTGCTAGCCTGCAGGTCTCTGCAGTGTCACCAGAGTGATTAGATCCCTCCCAGCATTGTGCCTCATATGCCCCTCCCACAGAACAGGCTGCAGGTCTCTGCAGTATCACCAGAGTGATTAGATCCCTCCCAGCGTTGTGCCTCATATGCCCCTCCCACAGAACAGGCTGCAGGTCTCTGCAGTATCACCAGAGTGATGAGATCCCTCCCAGTGTCATGTCTCATATGCCCCTCCCACAGAGCATGCTGCTAGCCTGCAGGTCTCTGCAGTGTGACCAGAGTGATGAGATCCCTCCCAGCGTCATGTATCATATGCCCCTCCCACAGAGCATGCTGCTAGCCTGCAGGTCTCTGCAGTGTCACCAGAGGGATGAGATCCCTCCCAGCGTCGTGCCTCATATGCCCCTCCCACGGAGCATGCAGCTAGCCTGCAGGTCTCTGCAGTGTCGCCAGAGTGATGAGATCCCTCCCAGCGTCGTGCCTCATATGCCCCTCCCACGGAGCATGCAGCTAGCCTGCAGGTCTCTGCAGTGTCGCCAGAGTGATGAGATCCGTCCCAGCGTCAAGCCTCATATGCCCTCCCACAGAACATGCTGCAGGTCTCTGCAGTGTCACCAGAGTGTTGAGATCCCTCCCAGCGTCATGGCTCATATGCCCCTCCCACGGTGCATGCTGCCAGTCTGCAGGTCTCCGCAATGTCCCCAGCGTCATGTCTCATATGCTCCTCCCACAGAGCATGCTGCTAGCCTGCAGGTCTCTGCAGTGTGACCAGAGTGATGAGATCCCTCCCAGCGTCATGTATCATATGCCCCTCCCACAGAGCATGCTGCTAGCCTGCAGGTCTCTGCAGTGTCACCAGAGGGATGAGATCCCTCCCAGCGTCGTGCCTCATATGCCCCTCCCACGGAGCATGCAGCTAGCCTGCAGGTCTCTGCAGTGTCGCCAGAGTGATGAGATCCCTCCCAGCGTCGTGCCTCATATGCCCCTCCCACGGAGCATGCAGCTAGCCTGCAGGTCTCTGCAGTGTCGCCAGAGTGATGAGATCCGTCCCAGCGTCAAGCCTCATATGCCCCTCCCACAGAACATGCTGCAGGTCTCTGCAGTGTCACCAGAGTGTTGAGATCCCTCCCAGCGTCATGGCTCATATGCCCCTCCCACGGTGCATGCTGCAGGTCTCTGCAGTATCACCAGAGTGATGAGATCCCTCCCAGCGTCATGGCTCATATGCCCCTCCCACGGTGCATGCTGCCAGTCTGCAGGTCTCCGCAATGTCCCCAGCGTCATGTCTCATATGCTCCTCCCACAGAGCATGCTGCTAGCCTGCAGGTCTCTGCACAGTCTCAGCCCTGCAATGTTACGCAAAGGATGAGGCCCCCACCAGCGTCATGTCTCCTGCGTGCCTCCTGCGAGTGTACGTGGGGCATTAGTCCTAAGCCCCTCTACTCGTGTTTTCATGTACCGGACCTGTTCACTCTAATTAGATTTTGTTTTTTTATCTCTTACAGAAAATGTGATTGATGGACAAGAGTACGAAGTGATGATGCAGATCGACTGTGAAGTCATGAATACTCGGATTTTACATGTTAAATCTACATCCATCCCTCCCTTTCTTAGAGAACACGGGACAAAGAAGAACCATTCATTTTACCAGCCAGACTCATCGGACTCAGATCAGGCCCGTGTCCTTAGTGCCACCAGTGAAGCCGCGATCTGATGGCCGGACCACTAATTGCTGGCTGCCTAGGAAGTGCCCCGCCCCGCCAGTAACCCCAACCATACCTGGGAAGTGACCTCAGCCACGCCGGTAACCCTACCTGGGAAGTGACCTCAGCCCCGCCACTATCCTCAACTCTACCTGGGGAGTGTCCTCAGCCCCGCCGGTAACCCCAACCCTACCTGAAGTGTCCTCAGCCCTGCCGGTAACCCCAACCCTACCTGAAGTGTCCTCAGCCCAGCCGGTAACCCCAACCCTACCTGGGAAGTGACCTCAGCCCCGCCAGTAACCCTACCTGGGAAGTGTCCTCAGCCCCGCCAGTAACCCCAACCATACCTGGGAAGTGACCTCAGCCCCGCCAGTAACCCTACCTGGGAAGTGTCCTCAGCCCCGCCAGTAACCCCAACCATACCTGGGAAGTGACCTCAGCCCCGCCGGTAACCCTAACCCTACCTGGGAAGTGACCTCAGCCCTGCCACTATCCTCAACCCCACCTGGGAAGTGACCTCAGCCCCGCCACTATACCCAACCCTACCTGAAGTGTCCTCAGCCCAGCCGGTAACCCCAACCCTACCTGGGAAGTGACCTCAGCCCCGCCAGTAACCCTACCTGGGAAGTGACCTCAGCCCTGCCACTATCCTCAACCCTACCTGGGAAGTGACCTCAGCTCAGCCATTATACCCAACCCTACCTGGGAAGTGACCTCATCCCCGCCGGTAACCCTAACCCTACCTGGGAAGTGTCCTCAGCCGCGCCACTATCCTCAACCCTACCTGGGAAGTGACCTCAGCCCAGCCACTATACCCAACCCTACCTGGGAAGTGACCTCAGCCCCGCCGGTAACCCTAACCCTACCTGGGAAGTGACCTCAGCCGCGCCACTATCCTCAACCCTACCTGGGAAGTGACCTCAGCCCAGCCACTATACCCAACCCTACCTGGGAAGTGACCTCAGCCCTGCCACTATCCTCAACCCTACCTGGGGAGTGTCCTCAGCCCTGCCGGTAACCCCAACCCTACCTGGGGAGTGTCCTCAGCCCTGCCGGTAACCCTAACCCTACCTGGGGAGTGTCCTCAGCCCTGCCGGTAACCCCAACCCTACCTGGGAAGTGACCTCAGCCCCGCCAGTAACCCCAACCCTACCTGGAAAGTGTCCTGAGCCCCGCCAGTAACCCCAACCCTACTTGGGAAGTGTCCTCAGCCCCGCCAGTAACCCCAACCCTACCTGGGAAGTGTCTTCAGCCCCGCCGGTAACCCCAACCCTACCTGGGAAGTGTCCTGAGCCCCGCCAGTAACCCCAACCCTACCTGGGAAGTGACCTCAGCCCCACCGGTAACCCCAACCCTACCTGGGAAGTGTCCTCAGCCCCGCCACTATCCCCAACCCTATCTGGGGAGTGTCCTCAGCCCCGCCGGTAACCACAACCCTACCTGGGAAGTGTCCTCAGCCCCGCCACTATCCCCAACCCTACCTGGGGAGTGTCCTGAGCTCCGCCAGTAACCCCAATCCTACCTAGGAAGTGACCTCAGCCCCACCTGGGAAATGTGTGGACTGTGAAGGAAAATCATGTGTAAACATGTGCAGCACTGACTTCTCATAGTGGACTTTACTATAAACTTTTAGCAAGAATATACACAGTTTTTTTCTATATATGTTGGAAATAAATTATTTAATTAAAATAGCACTGATTTAAATATGTATTACTTATAACATTCTGCTGGGTGGAAGCTTGTAATTGTTTCACTTTATTTTTCCCTGACATCGCTTAGACAGTTGTAAATAATGCAAATAACTTTTTATCTGGTGCACCAAATAAAGGATTGTTTTCATTACTGACAATTGTCTAAGCGCTGTTAGGGAAAGATATAGTTAATTTTCTTTTACACTTGACAGAGCTTAGGGAAACTCGTCTCAATTTAGCTGCTGATCTTACTATTGGCGCAACACTGTTGAATCTATTCTATTTTACATTGTAATTCTATTTCAGTTACAGGAGGTATTGAGAAACCTCAAAGCTAGTGGTGTCTGTACAGCACTGCCCTGCCTTGTCACACATGTCACACATCCATCCCTCCCTTTCTTAGAGAACATGGGACAAAGAAGAACCATTCATTTTACCAGCCAGACTCATCTGACTCAGATCAGGCCCGTGTCCTTAGTGCCACCAGTGAAGCCATTATCTGATGGCCGGACCACTAATTGCTGGCTGCCTAGGAAGTGTCATCAGCCCCGCCAGTAACCCCAACTCTACCTGGGAAGTGACCTCAGCCCCGCCGGTAACCCTACCTGGGAAGTGACCTCAGCCGCGCCACTATCCTCAACTCTACCTGGGGAGAGTCCTTAGCCCCGCCGGTAACCCTAACCCTACCTGGGGAGTGTCATGAGCCCCCGCCGGTAACCCCAACCCTACCTGGTCAGATACCTCAGCCCCGCCGGTAGCCCCAACCCTACCTGGGAAGTGTCCTCAGCCCCGCCAGTAACCCCAACCCTACTTGGGGAGTGTCCTCATCTCCGCCAGTAACCCTAATCCAACCTGGGAAGTGTCTTCAGCCCCGCCTGTAACCCCAACCCTATCTGGTCAGTCACCTCAGCCCCACCGGTAACCCCAACCCTACCTGGGAAGTGTCCTCAGCCCAGCCAGTAACCCACACCCTACTTGGGGAGTGTCCTCAGCCCCGCCGGTAACCCCAACCCTACCTGGGGAGTGTCCTCAGCCCGGCGGTAACCCCAACCCTACCTGGGAAGTGACCTCAGCCCCGCCAGTAACCCCAACTCTACCTGGTCAGTCACCTCAGCCCCACTGGTAACCCCAACCCTACCTGGGAAGTGTCCTCAGCCCAGCCAGTAACCCCAACCCTACTTGGGGAGTGTCTTCAGCCCCGCCAGTAACCCCAACCCTACCTGGGAAGTGTCTTCAGCCCCGCCAGTAACCCCAACCCTACCTGGGAAGTGTACTCAGCCCGCCAGTAACCCCAACCCTACCTGGGAAGTGACCTCAGCCCAGCCACTATCCCCAACCCTACCTGAAGTGTCCTCAGCCCAGCCGGTAACCCCAACCCTACCTGGGAAGTGACCTCAGCCCAGCTAGTAACCCCAACCCTACCTGGGAAGTGACCTCAGACCCGCCGGTTACCCTAACCCTACCTGGGCAGTGTCATCAGCCCCGCCGGTAACCCCAACCCTACCTGGGCAGTGTCCTCAGCCCCACCGGTAACCCCAACCCTACCTGGGAAGTGTACTCAGCCCGCCGGTAACCCCAACCCTACCTGGGAAGTGACCTCAGCCCAGCCACTATCCCCAGCCCTACCTGAAATGTCCTCAGCCCTGCCACTATCCCCAACCTTACCTGGGAAGTGTCTTCAGCCCCGCCGGTAACCCCAACCCTACCTGGGAAGTGTCCTCAGCCCCGCCGGTAACACCAACCTTACCTGGGCAGTGCCCTCAGCCCCGCCGGTAACCCCAACCCTACCTGGACAGTGTCCTCAGCCACACCGGTAACCCCAACCCTACCTGGGGAGTGTCCTCAGCCCCGCCGGTAACCCCAACACTACCTGGGAAGTGACCTTAGCCCCGCCAGTAACCCCAACCCTACCTGGTCAGTAACCTCAGCCCCACCGGTAACCCCAACCCTACCTGGGAAGTGTCCTCAGCCCAGCCAGTAACCCCAACCCTACTTGGGGAGTGTCCTCAGCCCTGCCAGTAACCCCAACCCTACCTGGGAAGTGTCTTCAGCCCCGCCAGTAACCCCAACCCTACCTGGGAAGTGTACTCAGCCCCGCCAGTAACCCCAACCCTACCTGGGAAGTGTACTCAGCCCCGCCGGTAACCCCAACCCTACCTGGGAAGTGACCTCAGCCCCGCCAGTAACCCCTACCTGGGAAGTGACCTCAGCCCCGCCAGTAACCCCTACCTGGGAAGTGACCTCAGCCCCGCCAGTAACCCCAACCCTATCTGGGGAGTGTCCTCAGCCCCGCCGGTAACCACAACCCTACCTGGGAAGTGTCCTCAGCCCCGCCACTATCCCCAACCCTACCTGGGGAGTGTCCTGAGCTCCGCCAGTAACCCCAACCCTACCTGGGGAGTGTCCTCAGCCTCACCTGGGAAATGTGTGGACTGTTAAGGAAAATCATGTGTAAACATGTGCAGCACTGACTTCTCATAGTGGACTTTACTATAAACTTTTAGCAAGAATATACAGTTTTTTTCTATATATGTTGGAAATAAATTATTTAATTAAAATAGCACTGATTTAAATATGTATTACTTATAACATTCTGCTGGGTGGAAGCTTGTAATTGTTTCACTTTATTTTTCCCTGACATCGCTTAGACAGTTGTAAATAATGCAAATAACTTTTTATCTGGTGCACCAAATAAAGGATTGTTTTCATTACTGACAATTGTCTAAGCGCTGTTAGGGAAAGATATAGTTAATTTTCTTTTACACTTGACAGAGCTTAGGGAAACTCGTCTCAATTTAGCTGCTGATCTTACTATTGGCGCAACACTGTTGAATCTATTCTATTTTACATTGTAATTCTATTTCAATTACAGAAGGTATTGAGAAACCTCAGGGCTAGTGGTGTCTGTACAGCACTGCCCTGCCTTGTCACACATGGACCGGCAGCTGTGTTCTGGGTGAGGCCAGTCAGTTGTGTTCTGGGTGTGGCCAGTACAGCCCTGCCTTGTCACATGTGGACCAGCAGCTGAGTGCTGGGTGTGGCCAGTACAGCACTACCCTGCTTTGCCAGACATGGACCAGCAGCTGTGTTGTGGGTGTGGCCAGTCAGCTGTATTCTGGGTGTGGCCAGTCAGCTGTGTTTTGGATGTGGCCAGTCAGCTGTGTTGTAGGTGTGGCCAGTCAGCTGTGTTCTGGGTGTGGTCAGTCAGCTGTGTTCTGGGTGTGCCCAGTACAGCACTGACCTGCCTTGTGGCACATGGACCAGCAGCTGTGTTCTGGGTGTGGCCAGTCAGCTGTGTGCTGGGTGTGTGGCCAGTCAGCTGTGTTCTGGGTGTGGCCAGTCAGCTGTGTTCTGGGTGACGCCAGTCAGCTGTGTTGTGGGTGTGGCCAGTCAGCTGTGTTGTGGGTGTGGCCAGTCAGCTGTGTTCTGGGTAAGGCCAGTCAGCTGTGTTCTGGGTGAGGCCAGTCAGATGTGTTCTGGGTGTGGTCAGACAGCTGTGTTCTGGGAGAGGTCAGTCAGCTGTGTTCTGGGAGTGGTCAGTCAGCTGTGTTCTGGGTGTGGCCAGTCAGCTGTGTTGTGGGTGTGGCCAGTCAGCTGTGTTGTGGGTGTGGCCAGTCAGCTGTGTTGTGGGTGTGGCCAGTCAGCTGTGTTCTGGGTAAGGCCAGTCAGCTGTGTTCTGGGTGAGGCCAGTCAGATGTGTTCTGGGTGTGGCCAGTCAGCTGTGTTCTGGGTGTGGTCAGTCAGCTGTGTTCTGGGTGAGGCCAGTCAGCTGTGTTCTGGGAGTGGTCAGTCAGCTGTGTTCTGGGTGAGGTCAGTCAGCTGTGTTCTGGGTGTGGCCAGTCCGCTGTGTTCTGGGTGTGGTCAGTCAGCTGTGTTCTGGGTGTGTCCAGTCAGCTGTGTTCTGGGTGTGGCCAGTCAGCTGTGTTCTGGGTGTGGCCAGTCAGCTGTGTTCTGGGTGAGGCCAGTCAGATGTGTTCTGGGTGTGGTCAGTCAGCTGTGTTCTGGGTGTGGCCAGTCAGCTGTGTTCTGGGTGAGGCCAGTCAGCGGTGTTCTGGGTGAGGCCAGTCAGCGGTGTTCTGGGTGAGGCCAGTCAGCTGTGTTCTGGGTGTGCTCAGTCAGCTGTGTTCTGGGTGAGGCCAGTCAGCTGTGTTCTGGGTGAGGCCAGTCAGATGTGTTCTGGGTGTGGTCAGTCAGCTGTGTTCTGGGTGTGGTCAGTCAGCTGTGTTCTAGGTGTGGCCAGTCAGCTGTGTTCTGGGTGAGGCCAGTCAGCTGTGTTCTGGGTGTGCTCAGTCAGCTGTGTTCTGGGTGTGGCCAGTCAGCTGTGTTCTGGGTGAGGCCAGTCAGCTGTGTTCTGGGTGAGGCCAGTGAGCTGTGTTCTGGGTGTGGTCAGTCAGCTGTGTTTTGGGTGTGGCCAGTCAGCTGTGTTTTGGGTGATGTCAGTCAGCTGTGTTTTGGGTGATGTCAGTCAGCTGTGTTTTGGGTGATGTCAGTCAGCTGTGTTTTGGGTGATGTCAGTCAGCTGTGTTCTGGGTGTGGCCAGTCAGCTGTGTTCTGGGTGTGGCCAGTGAGCTGTTTCCTGGGTGTGGCCACTACACTGTGTAATATAGCTGTAGTGCCATGTAAAAGGAGTGCTGTATAAATTATCACTATTGTCTGTAATTTTTGCTTTAGATGGGATTTGAAGTTTTTTTTTATCGTGATCTTTGTCAATGTTGTATTGTTTATTCATTGGGTTTAATTTTTAATGCAGATTTTATTGTAAGCAGTGTCACAGGGCCCCTAGGTGCCGGAACGCACAATACCTTCCAATCGGTTTCAGCACACAGACCATGCAAGATGTGGTCACAATCGGTGCGCAGAAAACGCTGGAATTTTGGCAGCAGACCGACTAGAAGGGAGCCTGTGAGTTACAGTAATTACAAATTACACACCATTTCAGGGTATAACTGCCACCACCTCTGTTACCATGGGACAGAGGAGCCCACTGACTGGCTGAGTCTAGACCTGCAAATAAAAACGGTTAAACACACTCTATTCTGTCTAGCTAGCAACAATAGTAGCGACTCTTCAGAAGTCAGGGTTCAGTTTGTGCGGCTGAATAATGGGGTAGCTGAATAAACAAATGATGTTAGCGTCGTTTATTAAAACGCAATATAAATAATTAATATATACAGCAAATCATTAAAATCAACAATTATAGAAACATTAATAGCCAGTATAGAAATAAAAAGGAGAAAATACTTAGAGTTCGTGGAAATATGTCCTTCTGGGAAAACTTATAAAGTTCTGGTTTCAGTTCAGTAGCAAAGTCCAAACAAACCAGGTGCCAGCATGTCCTCAAGCTGGCAAGGATGTAATCCGGATGATGTTTCAAAATGGAGGACATTGATTTTGGGTCCTCTGCCATTCTTATAACCCTGATCCAGTAGGAGGGAATGAGGGCAGGAACCGCACACCCCCTTAGAACATGAGAGGAGTCCTCCCCCTTTCCCTGGGGACCAAAAATCATATCTAACCATATATGGGCTCTATCTCACAGAACCGTACAGGTCAGGGCAGATTTACTAACATTTTTAGGTCCGTCCCGATTTACCCAGCACCCTGATACCAAACATGATGGGTGGGACCCCTGTGGTATCATCAGGGCACTTTTGAAATGCCTAACTGGCAGCCCTTTCCTCAGAATGTTCTGAAAGTTTCTCAGTACCAGTGCCAGGCAAAGCCCGGCATGCTCTGTGAGTTTGTAGGGCCTGCCAGCCTGGCAACACAGAAAATATGACACATATAGCAGTTTATGGAATATTATATACATCTAGGAGTTACAGCTGGTCAGTTCTAGGTGAAGGCTCTTTGAAGCTAGGACAGCAGGCTACGTGTCGGCTTCCCTGCTGTGATCGGGGCCGGGGAGTCTCTCTCCCTCCTCTGAATTGGTTCTGTCAGGCTACTTATCTGACTTCATCTGACTTCAGTGTAAGGGAGAGTGTGCTCCGTGCCAGCGTAAGGGAGATCGTACCCCATGCCAGCGTAACGGAGAGCATGCTCCGTGCCAGCATAAGGGAGACCATGCTCTGCGCCAGCGTAAGGGAGACCGTGCTCCGTGCCAGCGTAAGGGAGAGCGTGCTCTGTGCCAGCGTAAGGGAGAGCGTGCTCCGTCCCAGCGTAAGGGAGACTGCTCCGTGCCATTGTAAGGGAGAGTGCGCTCTGTGCCAGCGTAAGGGAGACCGTGCTCCGTGCCAGTGTAAGGGAGAGTGTGCTCTGCGCCAGCGTAAGGGAGACCGTGCTCCATGCCAGCGTAAGCGAGATCGTACCCCGTGCCAGTGTAAGGGAGAGTGTGCTCCGTGCCAGCGTAAGGGAGACTGCTCCGTGCCATTGTAAGGGAGAGTGTGCTCTGTGCCAGTGTAAGGGAGAGTGTGCTCCGTGCCAGCGTAAGGGAGACCGTGCTCCGTGCCAGCGTAAGGGAGACCGTGGTCCATGCCAGCGTAAGGGAGACCGTGCTCCGTGCCAGCGTAAGGGAGAGCGTGCTCTGTGCCAGCGTAAGGGAGACCATGCTCCATGCCAGCGTAAGGGAGACTGTGCTCCGTGCCATTGTAAGGAAGAGCGTGCTCCGTGCCAGTGTAAGGGAGACCGTGCGCTATGCCAGTGTAAGGGAGACCGTGCTCCGTGCCAGTGTATTGGGAGAGCATGCTTTGTGCCAGCCTAAGGGAGACCGTGCTCCGTGCCAGCGTAAGGGAGACCGTGCTCCGTTCCAGTGTAAGGGAGAGCGTGCTCCGTGCCAGCCTAAGGGAGAGCGTGCTCCGTGCCAGCCTAAGGGAGAGCGTGCTCCGTGCCAGCCTAAGGGAGAGCGTGCTCCGTTCTCAGTGCTACTGCGAGAGGCCAGACTGCAAGGGAGGGGGTTGCTCTGGGCTTCAAATCCAGTTTGAACATCAAACCCTTTGCTGTAGGCCCCGCCCACTCTTTTGAATGTCTGACAGCCCAACTTCTCAGCTGAGAAATACATAAACATGTTGCTTGTCTATCGCCCCCTGGTGCTGGCTCAGCCTTTTCAAGGAATCAGCTGAACTTATATCATGCATAACATAAAGAACACCCTAGGTGGGTAATCCTGGGAGACTTTATTGCATGGGTGGATACACATTCCTCCCAGCTAGGAAGAGAGCTACTTCTCTCTATGAATGAACTGGGCTTCTCTCAAGCCACCAACTCCCCACCCACACAAAAGGCCACACTTCGGATCTCATGTTCCATTCACCTTTAATATCCAATGTAGAAATTGATCCAGTAGTTTGGTCAGTCCACCTCACCATCCTCTCCTTCCTTACAGCACCGGCTATAAAACACTAAGTGAAAGATAAAATGCAGTGTCATCTGCCTATGACGCCCTCGCTCCAGTTCGCATCAAACGATCTACACCACTTCACCATGCACGGTGGTTTGACAGCTCACTAAAGGACCTAAAGAAAGAAGTGCGCAGACTAGAAAGGAAGTGGCGAAAATCTCAGAATTCAAAAGATAAACACACCCTTGTCTCTCACCGGGAAAGCTACCAAAATGCGATCACCAAGAAAAAATCCTCCTACCTATCACAGGAGATCGCAAAGGCCGCCAACAGACCAGCCCAACTATTCCGCACAGTTGATAGACTATGTAATCCATCCTGTCTAAAACCCACTATAACTCCCTCAAAGGAGCTATGTGAGAAATTTGCCTGCTACTTTGCTGACAAAGTATCTTCTATTCGGTCTCTCATTCAGTCCACAGCACCCAAGACTCATGCAACTAATGGAAATAGCTGCAAAAACAACCTAACACCCTGGACTGATTTCAAAAGTATTAGTGAGGAAGAGATCTCAGACACCCTCTGTCGTCTCCACCAGACAACCTGCGACCTGGACCCTGGACCAACTAAACATATGCTGAAATGCCCTGACCTGCTTGGTCCAGCATTTCACAAAATAGTAAATTGCTCTCTGCAAGCAGGGAGGTTTCCTACCTCTCTAAAAGAAGGAATCATCAAGCCCCTTCTCAAAAAACCTTCCATGGATCCAGATGCTATGAGCAGCTACAGACCTGTCTCCAACCTCCCCTTCTTAGGTAAAGTTATTGAAAAGGCTGTCTATCTGCAACTTGAAACCAGGCTGTCAGTAAACAACATCCTGGACCCTCTACAATCTGGCTTTAAGAAACACCACAGCTGTGAAACAGCCCTCATCCAAGTCTGCAACGATCTGCTCATGGCAAGGGACAGAGGGGAATGCTCCATCCTAATCCTGTTGGATCTCTCAGCTGCTTTTGATACAGTTGACCATGAAATCCTGCTTAACAGACTGCAGGAGTACTGTGGCATCAGTGGATCAGTCCTCCAGTGGTTCAGATCATTCCTGACTGACAGAACACAGAGAGTATCCCTAGGACCTATAATGTCCAAACCTGCACCTCTACAATTCGGAGTGCCACAAGGATCAATCCTATCCCCTCTGCTGTTTGCAATCTACATGTTGCCACTCGGTACACTTATCCAACGACATGGCCTGACGTACCACTGCTACGCCGATGACACACAGCTATACCTGTCCTTCAAACCTGGTGGAACAGACCCTACCCCAAAAATAAACTCTTGCTTAGCTGAGCTTCAGGCATGGATGAATGATAACTGGTTGAAACTGAATGCTGACAAAACTGAGGTCCTGTTTGTCCAAAGCCAGTGCTCGCCATCAAAACAGCTCTATCCTAAAGCAACACCAATCAGGATTGGGAATTCAGACATAAACAGCTCCAACCTTGTGCGCAGCCTTGGCGTACTAATCGATGGGGAATTGAGTTTCAGAAACCAAATTTCATCTGTAGTTAAATCTTCCTTCTTTCATCTGAAGAACATTGCAAAGATTAAACATCTGATTCCCCCAGAGGATCTTCCAACCCTAGTCCACGCCTTCATCACATCACGGCTGGACTACTGCAATGCCCTTTATGCTGGCCTCCCCAAAAAAGACTTGCGTCGCCTGCAATTAGTGCAGAATGCTGCTGCCAGATTGCTAACAAACCAGCCTCGCCACTGTCACATTACACCGATCCTTCGCTCACTGCACTGGCTACCAGTAGAATGGAGAATACTCTTCAAGATTGGACTGCTGACATTCAAATCCCTGCACAATCTGGGCCCTGGATACATGAAGGACTTGCTGAAGCTGCACCACACCTCTCACAACCTCAGATCAGCAAGTTCTATAAACTTGGTCACTCCCAGAGTGCACCTCAAAAAATCTGGAGACAGAGCCTTCTGTCATGCTGCCCCTACTCTTTGGAACTCCCTACCACACCCAGTAAAGACAGCACCATCCCTGGAGCTATTCAAATCCAGACTGAAAAGCCATCTGTTTAGCCTGGCATTTCCAGATTTATAAAATTCTTCCCCTGTACCACGATGGTCGGAGCCATGCTTATGCGCTTTGAGTCCCACGGGAGAAAAGCGCTTTACAAATGTTATTTGTTGTTGTTGTTGTTAAAATATCGTTCCTTGAGAGGTTTCTCACCCCAACACCATTAGAAAAACCTTCACCTAAATGGACTGACAGATCACAATTTAGGCCTTGACTCTGCTTTTGACTCCATAGCTCCCTTACACATTAAAGTGAACCTCCGGACTAAAAATCGACTCAGCAGCACTGAAAAGGCCTAGTGTTTCTTTAACAGTTTCACAGCATCAGAACTTTGTTTCTCTTATCCAAGTCTCATTTTTAGCTGCACAGAAGAAAACTGCCCGGGCTTTTTTCCTCTGATGCTGTGCAAAGCATGATGGGATTTCTGATGATGTTGCTCTCATTCTGCTGTTTTGGTGCAATTTTTTTTTTTTTTTACATTTTGAATTTGACATTTGAAGCCCAGTGCGTGCAGCTGGGAGGGGTAATCAGGACACAGGACAGTTGGAACTGTGTCTCCTGCTCCCTGTCACCTCCTTTCAACCAAAAAGATGGCAGCCCCCATGAATCACAAACATTTGCCTGTTCTTTTAAAACAGGGTGGGTAAAAAATTATATTACCTATCTATTCTAATTAACATAACGAATGTAACTTAATGACAGTATGTTTGTTTAGGCTGAAGTTCCCCTTTAAGAGCTTGATTCACTAACCGGTGCTAAGTGTTAGCGCCGCAGTGCTAAGCAGGTTTTCTCACGCTAAGCAGCTGTGCGCGCAAAGTTGTACACGCGCAAACCATTGACTTTGCACGCAAAGTTTAGCGCTACGCAGTGCGCCCGAAACGTCGCACCCGCTGCGCTCGAAACGTCGCACTGGTACCACTTTTCGGGTGCACCTGATGTGCCGTTTCGCCCGCCATGATTCCAGCGCACTGGGTGTGACGATTTGTGCGCATCGCTGAGCTTTGTGCGCGGACAGTAATAGCTTTGGACATGCAAACTACTTAGCACCCTAGTTTGCACGTCCAAAGCCTTAAGATATGCTGAGTTAGCACCGGTTAGTGAATTGAGGCCTAAATGTTCCACAACATTACATCCCACACACTGGTTTCATAACTCTGTAAAGGAACTGAAGAAAGAGAGACGCAGACTGGAACGACAGCAGTGCAAACATCAGTCCTCACAAGACAATCCTTCCCTAGTTTTTCACCTGAAATAATACCTGGCTTGCTGTAATCAACAAGAAAAGGTTCTTATTCTTATCTCAGGAGATTGCCCATCTTTGGCATGTTGGCCGTCTCTGCAGCCTGACTTACTGGAAACCCAGCATCACTTCTTCATTTAGCCCACTGCTTCTAATATCTCCTCCATATGATCTACCATCCAATCTACAGCACAGAAAACCTGGGCTATACCCATTTCATGGCCTCCATCATTGCACTCCCCATTATGGTTGCCCGGTGTTAGTTTTCTCTCTTTCCTCTACACATTGCTTAGTTCTGGCACCCGACATGGTTATTCCTCACCAATTGTAATGTGTCATAGCAGTCACATGGCCATTGCACCAGTGAAGAACAAGTAGGGAAGATAGAATTTAGGATGGGCAGAAAAAGAGGATACTCAAAAGCTAAAGACTTAATGTTGCCACTTTCCCAGCCTGCCAGCTGCCGGGGGACCCCTGCAAAGTCCTCCAGCAGCCCTTGAGCTCCAGGGAACCCTGGTTGAGAAAGACTGCTACAGACAAACGACATGTGAGCTTAATAATACTCTGTATGACAGTACAGAACAGTTTCAGTGGACTAGATCTGACAAGAATGACTGAGGACTGGCGTATGTGACATTAGCAAATAAGATGAAGAAGGCAGCATGGTGGTCTGCTGAGGCTGTGAAATCTGCTGAGGAAAATGGAAGCCAATGGGGACAGAATAAAATGTATCCAGCAGAATGCAGCATTCTAGAGATGAGGAGGGTTACCTAATCCAACAGAGCAAGGAAGCAGAAGACGACAGCTGAAAGGGGAGGCAAGATATTTCTTTACAGTGAACCTGAGGCAAGGAAACTTTCCTCAGATTAGATACTCCCTGTCATGGATGAGCCGTGAGGGACTGCAATCCATTCAGGAAGAGACACAACCAAATGGTTTTCTGATTGTGTCCAATTTCGATTGCATATCTAGGGACAGGAGAAGGCAAGTCTCTGGGGTCTGGTCTTGTCCAGCTAGATACAACTGTTTTCTGGGGATTACAATGTTTTCCTTAACTAGAACAAGGGGGTTCCCCTTCCACAGGAAGATCCCAGTTGGGTGTGAAATTGCTAAATATAAAAGAAAGCCATTAGGTGATATAGAGCAGAAGTGAGCCTTAATCCAGTATGACTGCAGACTTCATGGTGCTGCTCTAATTACATTTAAATTCATTGTATGATTTTTACCTTTTTAAAAGCTACCGTTCTTATGATAGGTATGAAAAGGGGGTGGGGTGGTGGTTCTTTCTACCGTGGGATACCAGGCAGAGTGTATTCGCCAACTGCATGATAGGTCTACCTATTCTAAGATTCCCACTGATCCTACATCTGATTATCTTCTACAACTACAGAGGTTATTTTCCAGGGCTGTGACGGAGGGGGTCCTAGATAGAGCCACAGCTAATAAGCTAATCCCCATACACCCTAGGAGCCCGGTGTGGTACTGTATCCCTAAGATACACAAATCTCTTGAAAACCCTCCGGGACGTCCGATCGTGTCTGCGATTGGCTCCTTGATGGAACCACTGTCACAGTACCTGGATTTCCAGCTAAGACCTCTTTTAAGGTCTATGCCCTCCTTTGTAGGAGATACTACAGAGGTAATCAATACTTTGGGCAACATCGAATGGCACAAATCTTATCATCTGGTATCAATTGACGTAGTCTCACTTTGTAGCAGATTTGCCATGCAGATGGATTGGCCGCTGTACAACAGTTTTTGCCCTCCCTGATTGAGGATGATGCTCTCCAGTGGTTCGTGATGGCGGGTCTGGAGTTTGTTCTGACCAGGAACTCGTTCCTCTTTGACCGTGAATGGTACCATCAGGAGGTAGGCACTGCGATGGGGACCCCTGTGGCCCCGACGTATGCCGGCCTCTTAATGGGCCATTGGGAGGCCAATTACATCTACTCCCTGAGGAACGGGTTCCTGGAACGGATAAAACTCTGGATCCGTTACATCCACGATATTTTGGTAATATGGTCAGGTGATCGGATGGAATTTGAGGAATTCATGGGTTACATCAACAACAACAATGTTAACATGTTGTTCATGCATCGTTGGGGTGATCAGAATCTTGAGTTCCTCGATTTAAATATTTTTGTCCAGGAGGGCTCCATCCTCACTAAAACATACAGGAAGGAAGCAGCGGTCAATTCATTATTGCACGCCACAAGCTACCATCCGCCGAGCACGAGTAAAAGCTTACCCTATAGTCAGTTTTTGAGAATTAGGCGTAACGCCAGCACTTGGGAAGATTTCGTGTCTCAATCGGAGGAACTGAGAGACAGATTCCTGATGAGGAGATATAGTCAGACAGTAACTCAGGAGGCCTTCCACAAAGCCTCTAAAAGGGACAGGAGTCAATTATTAACATCTTGTAAACGCACCACTCAGGAGCGTTTTTATATGCACTTCACTTATTCCCCTATGTATGAACAAATTAAAGCCTCAATTAATAAAAATTGGTGGATCATCCAGCAGGATAAAACACTGAGCAAAAGGAGTGAATTGTTACCCTGTATTTCTTATAGATGTAGTCCCAACTTAAAGGACAAGCTTACCTGCAGTGAATTTGTCAGCCCCCAGACTCAAACGTGGTTGGGTGGCAATCGCCCGGTGGGTAATTACCGTTGTGGTTGATGCTCATGTTGCAATTTTATTACTAGGGGTAGCTCATTTCCTGATTTGGGAAGATCTGCAGATTTAGACAATTTATAAACTGTCAATCAAAAGGTCTGGTTTATACGCTCACCTGTCCTTGTGACAGAATTTATGTGGGTGAGACCACTAGACCTTTAAAGGATCGTTATCAAGATCACTGCAGATCAGTCCATAATGGCATAGGGAGCCCCAGGGTTATTGAGCATTTTCCATCATCACACCAGGGTGATGTTACCCTCCTACGCTTTTTTGGGCTAGAAATAGTCACTAGAGATAGACGAGGGGGAGACTGGCACAAAAAATTGCTACAGAGAGAATCCTATTGGATCTCTTTCTTTGATGTGACTGGGCCTTTAGGTCTTAATGAAAAGAACAACCTATCAGTCTTTTTGTAGGCTATTTATTTGCATTAAATAGCTTTTTAACTTTATTTCCCTGATGTGCTTTTTAAATAATTTTGTATTCTTTTGCTCTTTCTGATTTAATGGTGACATTGGTTTGGTTTCCTTAGGTGCAGATGGCTGTCCCCTTTGACTGATAATTTTAGCAACTGATACATTGGGCCAATTTTATTAGTACAATGTAGGAATGTTATGTCTCCTTCCTCTTCTAAATTGTAGCTACTTTGCATGCCTTACATATTGTTGTGTGCTTGGTAATGATGAGGTTCTAACATACCGGCTGGTAGGCTGGGGAGTCTTACATACATGTGTTGGAGAGGTCACTTCCTGCTAAATTAGCATATAGTAACGTCTCCTTGCTTGGACGACGAGTTTTTTGTATGTTTTGCGGCTCACGCGAACGGCCTTCCCCGCATGATGTCACTTCCGGGGATGGCACGAAGTGACGCGATGCTACGAGAGTAAGCGACCGTACCTCCACATCAGATTGTTCTCAGGCGTGCGTTCCATTGGGAATATGCGACTGAACGTTCTAATTAGATTGATTTTTAGGAACTTAGTATAAAGTGAACACGCTACACCTCACCAAACCTCACGGCAGTGCACGACCTGGTTAGCAAATCCAAAAGTCACGAACAAGAGAGAGGGTCCGCACATGTCAGTGAAGATTTCCTTTATTGTTGGACATATCTAAAACATCCAGGGCAAACCTCAATTAGCTGACATGTTTCGGACTAACTGTCCTTAATCATAATGTCAGCTAATTGATGTTTGCCCTGGATGTTTTGGATATGTCCAACAATAAAGGAAATCTTCACTGACATGTTCGGACCCTCTCTCTTGTTTTAGATTAATTTTTAGCATGCGTTCCACCAGGAGGAAGTAAGCGCTATCGCTGCCTATCATAGTGGGTACGGATGCGTTCCTGAGCACATCTCTTGGCCCATTGGCTTACCAGCCGAGTTAAGCGGCTCTGATTGGAGGACAGCCACCCGCAGGATAAACCTTAATTAGGAGGTAATTAGCTTGATTGTTAATTGTTAACCAGGCATGTCACTGTGTATATAAGGGGGGGATTTACATTTGTTCAGATGTCCTGATGATGCGCCGCACACTACTGGCATTAAACATCTGTAAACCAACCCCCCACTGATCAGTACTCTCTCCAGCAGTGGTACTGTACCTTTAATTGTTTTCAACAACGGAATAAATTGAATTTTTGCATTGGATGTGCGTGCCCACCTTTCTCTTTCCTTTTTGAATACTGTGTGGACAAATAGTGGGCTACTGCACTCCAACGTTTTAGGTCACGATCCTGTGCACTGATTTCTACCTCAACCGTATGAAAATGATATCATTTTGTTGTTCAGGATACAATGAATATTCTAATATTAAAAATATGCTGCTGAGATAAGCCACAACCAAGTTGTTAAACTTCTCCGTGGCAGAACGTCATAAAATATCCATGTCGAGTGTCAATAAGATCAATATGTTTGAGGATTATGAATTTGTCATTATTATTTGTGTGCAAGAAACGTGGGATGAAATGTGGAAAAAGTCATTGTTTGGACTTAGGCTTCCCGCCCAAAAATATAATAACGCCCAGCCCAGGGGCTGACTCTGAGATCCCGCCCTAAAAGCTGGATCATTCATAAGCCAAGGACTGAAATCTGGGAACAGTCCTCCATTTTACCATTGTATAAGGATTGCAAGCGGCTAGCAGGAGGACCTAGGCTGGCTGCCATCTTGTTTGAACTTTTCATCTGAAACAAAAGGACTTTTCCCATTTTACTTGGAGTTTTCACAAAGGACATATTTCTTCCAACTTTAAGTATTCATATTCTTTTGTTTTTCCCTTTTTTATTTTACATTGGGCTACTCTTCTCTATATTTGTTACTTTTAATAATTTTAGGTATATAGTAATTATGTATATTGCATTGATAATAAAAAGAGTTTTAAGTCATTTTTTTCTCAGCTGCAAACCTGCTTTCAGCCATGCAGAGAGAGAGGATTCGCTACACTGAAGTACTGTATTAATAGCTAGAGCAGTGTGTTCTCAACATTTTTTATTTGCAGACTTAGAATAGTCAGAGAGGTTTTCCCTTTTCTGGATAAAGGGGATGGTGGCAGCCCGGTTCCTGAAATATTGTGTAGTCTGAGTTTCTGTAGCTCGCACGCTTCCTCCTAGCCCTTCTGCTGCCCAATGCCAGCGGTTTTTAGCGCACCGCACATCCTGCCACTGTCCTCGCGCCGTCCTTCCTAGTTACTCTTGCCCTGTCACTGTGTGATGATGTGCGCAGTGAGGTCACACAGTAACAGGGCTACAGTAACTAGGAAGGATGTGGGTGAGGGGGAGAGGAAGTGTGAAGGACGGCGCCCTCGGAGGACTGGAGTATGTACAGTGGCTGCATGACGGGAGACAGAGGAGAAGCACAGAGATCTTCCACTGCCAGCGTAATGTAGCTGGTAGGCATCAGGGGTAGTGTAGTTTAGCTGCTGGGCATCAGGGGTTAGTGCAGTGTAGCTAGTAGGCATCAGGGGTTAGTGCAGTGTAGCTGGTAGGCAGCAGGGGTTAGTGCAGTGTAGCTGGTGGGCATCAGGGGTTAGTGTAGTGTAACTGTGGGTATCGGGTTAGTGCAGTGTAGCTGGTGGTCATCAGGGGTAGTGTAGTTTAGCGGCTGGGCATCAGGGGTTAGTGCAGTGTAGCTAGTAGGCATCAGGGGTTAGAGCAGTGTAGCTGGTGGGCAGCAGGGGTTAGTGCAGTGTAACTGGTGGGCAGCAGGGGTTAGTGCAGTGTAGCTAGTAGGCATCAGGGGTTAGTGCAGTGTAGCTGGTGGGCAGCAGGGGTTAGTGCAGTGTAGCTGGTGGGCAGCAGGGGTTAGTGCAGTGTAGCTGGTGGGCAGCAGGGGTTAGTGCAGTGTAGCTGGTGGGCAGCAGGGGTTAGTGCAGTGTAGCTGGTGGGCATCAGGGGTTAGTGCAGTTTAGCTAATGGGAATCAAGGGTTAGTGCGGTGTAGCTGGTGGGCAGCAGGGGTTAGTGCAGTGTAGCTGGTGGGCAGCAGGGGTTAGTGCAGTGTAGCTGGTAGGCATCGGGTTAGTGCAGTGTAGCTGGTGGTCATCAGGGGTAGTGTAGTTTAGCTGCTGGGAATCAAGGGTTAGTGCAGTGTAGGGGGTGGGCATCACGTTTAGTGCAGTGTAGCTGGTGGGCATCAGGGGTTAGTGCAGTGTAGCTGGTGGGCATCAGGGGTTAGTGCAGTGTAGCTGGAGGGTATCCCGTTTAGTGCAGTGTAGCTGGTGGGCAGCAGGGGTTAGTGTGGTGTAGCTGGTGGGCAGCAGGGGTTAGTGCAGTGTAGCTGGTGGGCAGCAGGGGTTAGTGCAGTGTAGCTGGTGGGCAGCAGGGGTTAGTGCAGTGTAGCTGGAGGGTATCCCATTTAGTGCAGTGTAGCTGGTGGGCAGCAGGGGTTAGTGCAGTGTAGCTGGTGGGCAGCAGGGGTTAGTGCAGTGTAGCTGGTGGGCAGCAGGGGTTAGTGCAGTGTAGCTGGTGGGCAGCAGGGGTTAGTGCAGTGTAGCTGGTGGGCATCAGGGGTTAGTGCAGTTTAGCTAATGGGAATCAAGGGTTAGTGCGGTGTAGCTGGTGGGCAGCAGGGGTTAGTGCAGTGTAGCTGGTGGGCAGCAGGGGTTAGTGCAGTGTAGCTGGTAGGCATCGGGTTAGTGCAGTGTAGCTGGTGGTCATCAGGGGTAGTGTAGTTTAGCTGCTGGGAATCAAGGGTTAGTGCAGTGTAGGGGGTGGGCATCACGTTTAGTGCAGTGTAGCTGGTGGGCATCAGGGGTTAGTGCAGTGTAGCTGGTGGGCATCAGGGGTTAGTGCAGTGTAGCTGGAGGGTATCCCGTTTAGTGCAGTGTAGCTGGTGGGCAGCAGGGGTTAGTGTGGTGTAGCTGGTAGGCATCAGGGGTTAGTGCAGTGTAGCTGGTAGGCATCAAGGTTAGTGCAGTGTAGCTGGTGGGTATCAGGGGTTAGTGCAGTGTAGCTGGAGGGCAGCAGGGGTTAGTGCAGTGTAGCTTTTAGGCATCAGGGGTTAGTGCAGTGTAGCTGGTAGGCATCAGTGGTTAGTGCAGTGTAGCTGGTGGGCAGCAGGGGTTAGTGCAGTGTAGCTGGTGGGCAGCAGGGGTTAGTGCAGTGTAGCTGGTAGGCATCAGGGGTTAGTGCAGTGTAGCTGGTGGGCAGCAGGGGTTAGTGCAGTGTAGCTGGAGGGTATCACGTTTTATGCAGTGTAGCTGGTGGGCATCAAGGTTTAGTGCGGTGTAGCTGGTGGGCAGCAGGGGTTAGTGTAGTGTAACTGTGAGTATCGGGTTAGTGCAGTGTAGCTGGTGGTCATCAGGGGTAGTGTAGTTTAGCTGCTGGGCATCAGGGGTTAGTGCAGTGTAGCTAGTAGGCATCAGGGGTTAGTGCAGTGTAGCTGGTGGGCAGCAGGGGTTAGTGCAGTGTAGCTGGTGGGCAGCAGGGGTTAGTGCAGTGTAGCTGGTGGGCATCGGGTTAGTGCAGTGTAGCTGGTGGTCATCAGGGGTTAGTGCAGTGTAGCTGGTGGGCATCAGGGGTTAGTGCAGTGTAGCTGGAGGGTATCCCGTTTAGTGCAGTGTAGCTGGTGGGCAGCAGGGGTTAGTGTGGTGTAGCTGGTAGGCATCAGGGGTTAGTGCAGTGTAGCTGGTAGGCATCAGTGGTTAGTGCAGTGTAGCTGGTGGGTATCAGGGGTTAGTGCAGTGTAGCTGGAGGGCAGCAGGGGTTAGTGCAGTGTAGCTTTTAGGCATCAGTGGTTAGTGCAGTGTAGCTGGTGGGTATCAGGGGTTAGTGCAGTGTAGCTGGTGGGCAGCAGGGGTTAGTGCAGTGTAGCTGGTAGGCATCAGTGGTTAGTGCAGTGTAGCTGGTGGGTATCAGGGGTTAGTGCAGTGTAGCTGGTGGGCAGCAGGGGTTAGTGTAGTGTAGCTGGTGGATATCAGGGGTTAGTGCGGTGTAGCTGGTGGGCAGCAGGGGTTAGTGCAGTGTAGCTGGTAGGCATCAGTGGTTAGTGCAGTGTAGCTGGTGGGTATCAGGGGTTAGTGCAGTGTAGCTGGTGGGCAGCAGGGGTTAGTGCAGTGTAGCTGATGGGCAGCAGGGGTTAGTGCAGTGTAGCTGGTGGGCAGCAGGGATTAGTGCAGTGTAGCTGGTGGGCAGCAGGGGTTAGTGTAGTGTAGCTGGTAGGCATCAGGGGTTAGTGCAGTGTAGCTGGTGGGCATCAGGGTTTGGTGCAGTGTAGATAGTAGGCATCAGGGGCTAGTGCAGTGTAGCTGGTGGGCAGCAGGGGTTAGTGCAGTGTAGCTAGTAAGCATCAGGGGTTAGTGCAGTAAAGCTGGTAGGCATCGGGGGTTAGTGCAGTGTAGCTGGTGGGCAGCAGGGGTTAGTGTAGTGTAGCTGGTGGATATCAGGGGTTAGTGCGGTGTAGCTGGTGGGCAGCAGGGGTTAGTGCAGTGTAGCTGGTAGGCATCAGTGGTTAGTGCAGTGTAGCTGGTGGGTATCAGGGGTTAGTGCAGTGTAGCTGGTGGGCAGCAGGGGTTAGTGCAGTGTAGCTGGTAGGCATCAGTGGTTAGTGCAGTGTAGCTGGTGGGCAGCAGGGGTTAGTGCAGTGTAGCTGGTGGGCAGCAGGGGTTAGTGCAGTGTAGCTGGTGGGCAGCAGGGGTTAGTGCAGTGTAGCTGGAGGGTATCACGTTTTATGCAGTGTAACTGGTGGGCATCAAGGGTTAGTGCGGTGTAGCTGGTGGGCAGCAGGGGTTAGTGCAGTGTAGCTAGTGGGCATCAGGGGATAGTGTAGTGTAGCTGCTGGGCATCAGGGGATAGTGTAGTGTAGCTGGTGGGCATCAGGGGTTAGTGTAGTGTAGCTGGTGGGTATCCGGTTAGCGCAGGGTAGCTGGTGGGTATCAGGGGTTAGCGCAGGGTAGCTGGTGGGTATCAGGGGTTAGCGCAGGGTAGCTGGTGGGCATCGGGTTAGTGCAGTGTAGCTGGTGGTCATCAGGGGTAGTGTAGTTTAGCTGCTGGGCATCAGGGGTTAGTGCAGTGTAGCTGATAGGCATCAGGGTTTAGTGCAGTGTAGCTGGAGGGTATCCCGTTTAGTGCAGTGTAGCTGGTGGGCATCAGGGGTTAGTGCAGTCTAGCTGGTGGGCATCAGGGGTTAGTGCAGTCTAGCTGGTGGGCATCAGGGGTTAGTGCAGTGTAGCTGGAGGGTATCCCATTTAGTGCAGTGTAGCTGGTGGGCAGCAGGGGTTAGTGCAGTGTAGCTGGTGGGTATCAGGGGTTAGCGCAGTGTAGCTGGTAGGCAGCAGGGGTTAGTGCAGTGTAGCGGGTGGGCATCACGTTTAGTGCAGTGTAGCTGGTTGGTATCAGGGGTTAGTGTGATGTAGCTGGTGGGCATCAGGTTTAGTGCAGTGTAGCTAGTAGGCATCAGGGGCTAGTGCATTGTAGCTGGTGGGCAGCAGGGGTTAGTGTAGTGTAGCTGGTGGGTATCAGGGGTTAGTGCGGTGTAGCTGGTGGGCATCCGGGGTTAGTGCGGTGTAGCTGGTAGGCATCAGGGGTTAGTGCGGTGTAGCTAATGGGCAGCAGGGGTTAGTGCAGTGTAGCTGATGGGCAGCAGGGGTTAGTGCAGTGTAGCTGGAGGGTATCACATTTAGTGCAGTGTAGCTGGTGGGCATCAGAGGTTAGTGCAATTTAACTGGTGGGCAGCAGGGGTTAGTGCAGTGTAGCTGGAGGGTATCACGTTTAGTGCAGTGTAGCTGGTGGGCATCAGGGTTAGTGCAGTGTAGCTGATGGGCAGCAGGGGTTAGTGCAGTGTAGCTGGTGGGCAGCAGTGGTTAGTGCAGTGTAGCTAGTAGGCATCAGGGGTTAGTGCAGTGTAGATGGTGGGCATCAGGGGTTAGTGCAATTTAACTGGTGGGAATCAGGGGATAGTGTAGTGTAGCTGCTGAGCATCAGGGGTTAGTGCAGTGTAGCTGTTAGGCATCAGGGGTTAGCGCAGTGTAGCTGATGGGCAGCAGGGGTTAGTGCAGTGTAGCTGGAGGGCCATCACGGTTAGTGCAGTGTAGCTGGTGGGTATCGGGTTAGCGCAGGGTAGCTGGTGGGTATCAGGGGTTAGCGCAGGGTAGCTGGTGGGTATCAGGGGTTAGCTGGTGGGCATCGGGTTAGTGCAGTGTAGCTGGTGGTCATCAGGGGTAGTGCAGTGTAGCTGGTGGTCATCAGGGGTAGTGCAGTGTAGCTGGTAGGCATCAGGGGTTAGTGCAGTGTAGCTGGAGGGTATCCCCTTTAGTGCAGTGTAGCTGGTGGGCATCAGGGGTTAGTGCAGTCTAGCTGGTGTGCATCAGGGTTTAGTGCAGTGTAGCTGGTGGGCATCAGGGGTTAGTGCAGTGTAGCTGGAGGGTATCCCATTTAGTGCAGTGTAGCTGGTGGGCAGCAGGGGTTAGTGCAGTGTAGCTGGTGGGTATCAGGGGTTAGCGCAGTGTAGCTGGTAGGCAGCAGGGGTTAGTGCAGTGTAGCGGGTGGGCATCACGTTTAGTGCAGTGTAGCTGGTGGGCATCAGGGGTTAGTGCAGTGTAGCTGGAGGGTATCCCATTTAGTGCAGTGTAGCTGGTAGGCATCAGGGGTTAGTGCAGTGTAGCTGGTGGGCATCAGGTTTAGTGCAGTGTAGCTAGTAGGCATCAGGGGCTAGTGCAATGTAGCTGGTGGGCAGCAGGGGTTAGTGTAGTGTAGCTGGTAGGCATCAGGGGTTAGTGTAGTGTAACTGGTGGGCATCAGGGGTTAGTGCAGTGTAGCTGGTAGGCATCAGGGGTTAGTGCGGTGTAGCTGGTGGGCAGCAGGGGTTAGTGTAGTGTAGCTGATGGGCTGCAGGGGTTAGTGCAGTGTAGCTGGTAGGCATCAGGGGTTAGTGCAGTGAAGCTGGTGGGCAGCAGTGGTTAGTGTAGTGTAGCTGGTGGGTATCAGGGGTTAGTGCAGTGTAGCTGGTAGGCAGCAGGGGTTAGAGCAGTGTAGCTGGTAGGCAGCAGGGGTTAGTGCAGTGTAGCTGGTGGGCATAAGGGGTTAGTGCAGTGTAGCTAGTAGGCATCAGGGGTTAGTGCAGTGTAGCTGGTGGGCATCAGGGTTTAGTGCAGTGTAGCTAGTAGGCATCAGGGGCTAGTGCATTGTAGCTGGTGGGCAGCAGGGGTTAGTGTAGTGTAGCTGGTAGGCATCAGGGGATAGTGCAGTGTAGCTGGAGGGCATCACGGTTAGTGCAGTGTAGCTGGTGGGCATCAGGGGTTAGTGCAATGTAGCTGGTAGGCATCAGGGGTTAGTGTAGTGTAACTGGTGGGCATCAGGGGTTAGTGCAGTGTAGCTGGTAGGCATCAGTGGTTAGTGCAGTGTAGCTGGTGGGCAGCAGGGGTTAGTGCAGTGTAGCTGGTGGGCAGCAGGGGTTAGTGCAGTGTAGCTGGTGGGCAGCAGGGGTTAGTGCAGTGTAGCTAGTGGGCATCAGGGGATAGTGTAGTGTAGCTGCTGGGCATCAGGGGATAGTGTAGTGTAGCTGGTGGGCAGCAGGGGTTAGTGTAGTGTAGCTGGTGGGTATCGGGTTAGCGCAGGGTAGCTGGTGGGTATCGGGTTAGCGCAGGGTAGCTGGTGGGTATCAGGGGTTAGCGCAGGGTAGCTGGTGGGCATCAGGTTAGTGCAGTGTAGCTGGTGGTCATCAGGGGTAGTGTAGTTTAGCTGCTGGGCATCAGGGGTTAGTGCAGTGTAGCTGGTAGGCATCAGGGGTTAGTGCAGTGTAGCTGGAGGGTATCCCGTTTAGTGCAGTGTAGCTGGTGGGCATCAGGGGTTAGTGCAGTCTAGCTGGTGGGCATCAGGGGTTAGTGCGGTGTAGCTGGGGGGCATCAGGGGTTAGTGCAGTGTAGCTGGAGGGTATCCCATTTAGTGCAGTGTAGCTGGTGGGCAGCAGGGGTTAGTGCATTGTAGCTGGTGGGTATCAGGGGTTAGCGCAGTGTAGCTGGTAGGCAGCAGGGGTTAGTGCAGTGTAGCGGGTGGGCATCACGTTTTAGTGCAGTGTAGCTGGTGGGCATCAGTGGTTAGTGCAGTGTAGCTGGAGGGTATACCGTTTAGTGCAGTGTAGCTGGTAGGCATCAGGGGTTAGTGCAGTGTAGCTGGTGGGTATCAGGGGTTATTGCAGTGTAGCTGGTGGGTATCAGGGGTTAGTGTGATGTAGCTGGTGGGCATCAGGTTTAGTGCAGTGTAGCTAGTAGGCATCAGGGGCTAGTGCATTGTAGCTTGTGGGCATCAGGGGTTAGTGCAGTGTAGCTGGTAGGCATCAGGGGTTAGTGCAGTGTAGCTGGTGGGCAGCAGGGGTTAGTGTAGTGTAGCTGGTGGGTATCAGGGGTTAGTGCAGTGTAGCTGGTAGGCAGCAGGGGTTAGTGCAGTGTAGCTGGTGGGCATCAGGGGTTAGTGCAGTGTAACTAGTAGGCATCAGGGGTTTGTGCAGTGTAGCTGGTGGGCATCAGGGTTTAGTGCAGTGTAGCTAGTAGGCTTCAGGGGCTAGTGCAGTGTAGCTGGTGGGCAGCAGGGGTTAGTGTATTGTAGCTTGTGGGTATCAGGGATTAGTGCAGTGTAGCTGGTAGGCAGCAGGGGTTAGTGCAGTGTAGCTGGTGGGCAGCAGGGGTTAGTGTAGTGTAGCTGGTAGGCATCAGGGGATAGTGCAGTGTAGCTTGAGGGCATCACGGTTAGTGCAGTGTAGCTGGTGGGCATCAGGGGTTAGTGCAGTGTAACTGGTGGGCATCAGGGGTTAGTGCAGTGTAGCTGGTAGGCATCAGTGGTTAGTGCAGTGTAGCTGGTGGGCATCAGGGGTTAGTGTAGTGTAACTGGTGGGCATCAGGGGTTAGTGCAGTGTAGCTGGTAGGCATCAGGGGTTAGTGCACTGTAGCTGGTGGGCAGCAGGGGTTAGTGTAGTGTAGCTGGTGGGTATCAGGGGTTAGTGCGGTGTAGCTTGTGGGCATCAGGGGTTAGTGCGGTGTAGCTGGTAGGCATCAGGGGTTAGTGCGGTGTAGCTGGTGGGCAGCAGGGGTTAGTGTAGTGTAGCTGATGGGCAGCAGGGGTTAGAGCAGTGTAGCTGGTAGGCATCAGGGGTTAGTGCAGTGTAGCTGGTGGGCATCAGGGTTTAGTGCAGTGTAGATAGTAGGCATCAGGGGCTAGTGCAGTGTAGCTGGTGGGCAGCAGGGGTTAGTGCAGTGTAGCTAGTAAGCATCAGGGGTTAGTGCAGTAAAGCTGGTAGGCATCAGGGGTTAGTGCAGTGTAGCTGGTGGGCAGCAGGGGTTAGTGTAGTGTAGCTGGTGGGTATCAGGGGTTAGTGCGGTGTAGCTGGTGGGCATCCGGGGTTAGTGCGGTGTAGCTGGTAGGCATCAGGGGTTAGTGCGGTGTAGCTAATGGGCAGCAGGGGTTAGTGCAGTGTAGCTGATGTGCAGCAGGATTTAGTGCAGTGTAGCTGGAGGGTATCACATTTAGTGCAGTGTAGCTGGTGGGCATCAGAGGTTAGTGCAATTTAACTGGTGGGCAGCAGGGGTTAGTGCAGTGTAGCTGGTAGGCATCAGGGGTTAGTGCAGTGTAGCTGGAGGGTATCACGTTTAGTGCAGTGTAGCTGGTGGGCATCAGGGTTAGTGCAGTGTAGCTGATGGGCAGCAGGGGTTAGTGCAGTGTAGCTGGTGGGCAGCAGTGGTTAGTGCAGTGTAGCTAGTAGGCATCAGGGGTTAGTGCAGTGTAGCTGGTGGGCACCAGGGGTTAGTGCAATTTAACTGGTGTGCATCAGGGGTTAGTGCAGTGTAGCTGGTGGGCATTAGGGGTTAGTGCAGTGTAGCTGATGGGTATCAGGGGTTAGTGCATTGTAGCTGGTAGGCATCAGGGGTTAGTGCAGTGTAGCTGGTAGGCATCAGGGGTTAGTGCAGTGTAGCTGGTGGGTATCAGGGGTTAGTGCAGTGTAGCTGGTAGGCAGCAGGGGTTAGTGCAGTGTAGCTGGTAGGCATCAGGGGTTAGTGCAGTGTAGCTGGTGGGTATCAGGGGTTAGTGCAGTGTAGCTGGTAGGCAGCAGGGGTTAGTGCAGTTTAGCTGGTAGGCATCAGGGGTTAGTGCAGTTTAGCCGGTGGGCATCAGGGGTTAGTTTGGTGTAGCTGGTAGGCATCAAGAATTAGTGCAGTGTAGCTGGTGGGCATCAGTGGTTAGTGCAGTGTAGCTGGTGGGTATCAGGGGTTAGTGCAGTGTAGCTGGTGGGTATCAGGGGTTAGTGCAGTGTAGCTGGTGGGTATCAGGGGTTAGTGCAGTGTAGCTGGAGGGCAGCAGGAGTTAGTGCAGTGTAGCTGGTGGGTATCATGGGTTAGTGCAGTGTAGCTGGTGGGCAGCAGGAGTTAGTGCAGTGTAGCTGGAGGGTATCACGTTTTATGCAGTGTAGCTGGTGGGCATCAAGGGTTAGTGCGGTGTAGCTTGTGGGCAGCAGTGGTTAGTGCAGTGTAGCTAACGGGCATCAGGGGATAGTGTAGTGTAGCTGGTGGGCATCAGGGGTTAGTGCAGTGTAACTGGTGGGCATCAGGGGTTAGTGAAGTGTAAGGTACTTTGCGTAGCTGGTGGGCAGCAGGGATCAGTTAAGAGTAGAGTAGTTGGCGTAGCTGGTGGGCAGCAAGGGTCAGTGAAGAGTAGAGTAGAAGTAGCTTTCCTACTGATAAATCTCACGAGACAGAAAATCATGGGCAACACACACGTTTCATTAAATCACCTTTTTATTTTCTCCAGGGCTTCAAGTTATTCAAAAAGAGAGATAAATGGTCGGACCTCAGACTGGGTGTGAAAACATGAAATCATCAATTCATTCCAATTCTTTCCAAGGTGCTGTGGCAGTTTGTTGGCAGCTGGAGCCACTGGAGATCGCACATCATCCTCACCTCCGGTTGTAAGAGGGATTACTAAACCAGCGATTGCAGAGAATGCGTTTTTACTCCCCGGCATTCCCTGGAATAAATCGCTCCAAATCACAATCGCTCCTGTGGAATCTCCGCCATAGGATTTCATTAGCCTAGCCATGGAAACGCTGGTGATTCCTAGGAAGGAGAAATCGCTGCTGGAGCGGCTCTAGTGGCTCCAAGCCTGAGACCTGAGCAGCGAAAGGCAGCTTCTGCCAATTGGATTGCTGTCCAGTTCTAAGCTTCTTACAAACAACAACACAATTTGCATCAACTTGGAAACATTTGTGATTAGTTGATCAACTTTAAAATGGACTAATTGGATCTCACCTTGGCTCCATTCCATTTATCCATTTTCAAGCTGCATACATGTATATACAATATTGCACACTCTTGCATCAACTTGGAACTATTTGAATCACACAACCAACTGTAATCCTCACACGATACTTTATCAGGACTCGTGCTTTATACAGCGATGGTCTCCACCTCTGGCTCCATGCGGTGTTCCGAGGAAGTATCGGAATGTTGGACGTGGAGTGACACGGGTGAGGTAGCCCCTCCCCTACAGCTTACAAGTGTGAATATGTTCAGAAAGTACTGAATAGAAACGCTTTATACAGTGATAGTCTCCGCCTCTGGCCGCTGCGCCCCATGCTGTGTTCCCTCTTCACAGCCTGAAGGAGGAAGTATCGAAGTGTTGGATGCGGGGTGACACGGGTGAGGTAGCCCCTCCCAACTACAGCTTACAAGTGTGAATATGTTCAGAAAGTACTGAATAGAAACGCTTTATACAGTGATAGTCTCCGCCTCTGGCTCCATGCTGTGCTCCCTGCTGTGCTCCGTCTTCACAGCCTGAAGGAGGAAGTATCGAAGTGTTGGACGCGGAGTGACACGGGTGAGGTAGCCCCTCCCAACTACAGCTTACAAGTGTGAATATGTTCAGAAAGTACTGAATAGAAACGCTTTATACAGTGATAGTCTCCGCCTCTGGCCGCCGTGCTCCATGCTGTGCTCCGTCTTCACAGCCTGAAGGAGGAAGTATCGAAGTGTTGGATGCGGGGTGACACGGGTGAGGTAGCCCCTCCCAACTACAGCTTACACGTGTGAATATGTTCAGTAAGTACTGAATAGAAACGCTTTATACAGTGATAGTCTCCGCCTCTGGCTCCATGCTGTGCTCCCTGCTGTGCTCCGTCTTCACAGCTCGAAGGAGGAAGTATCGGAATGTTGGACGTGGAGTGACACGGGTGAGGTAGCCCCTCCCAACTACAGCTTACAAGTGTGAATATGTTCAGAAAGTACTGAATAGAAACGCTTTATACAGTGATAGTCTCCGCCTCTTGCCGCTGCGCTCCATGCTGTGTTCCCTCTTCACAGCCTGAAGGAGGAAGTATCGAAGTGTTGGATGCGGGGTGACACGGGTGAGGTAGCCCCTCCCAACTACAGCTTACACGTGTGAATATGTTCAGTAAGTACTGAATAGAAACGCTTTATACAGTGATAGTCTCCGCCTCTGGCCGCTGCGCTCCATGCTGTGCTCCGTCTTCACAGCCCGAAGGAGGAAGTATCGAAGTGTTGGATGTGGGGTGATGTGGTTGTGTTAGCCCCTCCCCCTTCCGCAGCCCACATTCATAAAGCATCCATACCTAGTGAGGACCGAGCCGCCCATTCTTGCTTTACTAGTGAGGATGGCCAATGACGCTGGCGCTATACAGTATAAATCAATAATAATGACAAAGAAATTATGGTAAAATTACAGAGACTCTGAAGCCTCAAACAATCTTCATTAGCATTAATGCCCTGCGTGACGCTGCATCCCCGCCGCTAAACTCTCAATTAAAATCCTTAAATCCCGGGGCAAAAATCCACGACTTTCCAGCTTCGCGTTGTAGCTCTGCCTCCAGACCAATCAATCTGCACTGATCGCCGCCCCTCCCTTCTCAGTGAAAGAAGACAGAGAGGCGGGAGGAGGCGGAGCTTCGCGTTGTAGCTCTGCCTCCAGACCAATCAATCTGCGCTGATCGCCGCCCCTTCCTTCTCAGTGAAAGAAGACAGAGGCGGGAGGAGGCGGAGATCCGCACAGACTGATGTGAGTGGAGGCAGAGCTACTGCCCAAAGACAGAGGGGCGGGAGGAGGCGGAGATCCGCACAGACTGATGTGAGTGGAGGCAGAGCTACTGCCCAAAGACGGAGGAGGCGGAGATCCGCACAGACTGATGTGAGTGGAGGCAGAGCTACTGCCCAAAGACAGAGGGGCGGGAGGAGGCGGAGATCCGCACAGACTGATGTGAGTGGAGGCGGAGCTACTGCCCAAAGACAGAGGGGAGGGAGAAGGCGGAGATCCGCACAGACTGATGTGAGTGGAGGCGGAGCTACTGCTCAAAGACAGAGGGGTCGGGAGGAGGTGGAGCTTCGCGTTGTAGCTCTGCCTCCAGACCAATCAATCTGCGCTGATCGCCGCCCCTTCCTTCTCAGTGAAAGAAGACAGAGGCGGGAGGAGGCAGAGATCCGCACAGACTGATGTGAGTGGAGGCAGAGCTACTGCCCAAAGACAGAGGGGCGGGAGGAGGCGGAGATCCGCACAGACTGATGTGAGTGGAGGCGGAGCTACTGCTCAAAGTTCTGCCTCTACAAGGAAGCTTAATCTTCCCCCGGGGATTTCGGGGTATTAATTGAGAGTTCAGCTGCGGGGGATGCGGCGTTTCATGAAGGACATTAATGCTAATGATTGGGGTTTTCTTGAGGCTACAGTGTCTCTTTAAACAGAGCCAATCACAGCTGACAGGAGGATGATTGAAGCTTGGAATAGGGCAAATTAATTTGCTGTCAATTTTGGTTGGTCCAGTTCCACACTGCATACAATTTGCATGATGCTTGCAAGCCAGAATAATTAGCATCTTATCGAGCATCTCTGCTCTATAGCAGATGTACTACCCCTTAGCTACCAGCAGGAGGCGGCCGAGCATCATTGTATACAAAGTCCAGTCTGGGGCAGCCATTATTGTATGCAGGTTCCAGTCTGGGGCAGCCATTATTGTATGCAGGTTCCAGTCTGGGGCAGCCATTATTGTATGCAGGTTCCAGTCTGGGGCAGCCATTATTGTATGCAGGTTCCAGTCTGGGGCAGCCATTATTGTATGCAGGTTCCAGTCTGCGGCAGCCATTATTGTACGCAGGTTCCAGTCTGCGGCAGCCATTATTGTACGCAGGTTCCAGTCTGGGGCAGCCATTATTGTATGCAGGTTCCAGTCTGGGGCAGCCATTATTGTACGCAGGTTCCAGTCTGCGGCAGCCATTATTGTACGCAGGTTCCAGTCTGCGGCAGCCATTATTGTATGCAGGTTCCAGTCTGGGGCAGCCATTATTGTATGCAGGTTCCAGTCTGGGGCAGCCATTATTGTATGCAGGTTCCAGTCTGGGGCAGCCATTATTGTATGCAGGTTCCAGTCTGGGGCAGCCATTATTGTATGCAGGTTCCAGTCTGGGGCAGCCATTATTGTATGCAGGTTCCAGTCTGGGGCAGCCATTATTGTACGCAGGTTCCAGTCTGGGGCAGCCATTATTGTATGCAGGTTCCAGTCTGGGGCAGCCATTATTGTACGCAGGTTCCAGTCTGCGGCAGCCATTATTGTACGCAGGTTCCAGTCTGCGGCAGCCATTATTGTATGCAGGTTCCAGTCTGGGGCAGCCATTATTGTATGCAGGTTCCAGTCTGGGGCAGCCATTATTGTATGCAGGTTCCAGTCTGGGGCAGCCATTATTGTATGCAGGTTCCAGTCTGGGGCAGCCATTATTGTATGCAGGTTCCAGTCTGGGGCAGCCATTATTGTATGCAGGTTCCAGTCTGTGGCAGCCATTATTGTATGCAGGTTCCAGTCTGGGGCAGCCATTATTGTACGCAGGTTCCAGTCTGGGGCAGCCATTATTGTATGCAGGTTCCAGTCTGGGGCAGCCATTATTGTACGCAGGTTCCAGTCTGCGGCAGCCATTATTGTACGCAGGTTCCAGTCTGCGGCAGCCATTATTGTACGCAGGTTCCAGTCTGGGGCAGCCATTATTGTATGCAGGTTCCAGTCTGGGGCAGCCATTATTGTATGCAGGTTCCAGTCTGGGGCAGCCATTATTGTATGCAGGTTCCAGTCTGGGGCAGCCATTATTGTATGCAGGTTCCAGTCTGGGGCAGACATTATTGTATGCAGGTTCCAGTCTGGGGCAGCCATTATTGTACGCAGGTTCCAGTCTGGGGCAGCCATTATTGTACGCAGGTTCCAGTCTGGGGCAGCCATTATTGTACGCAGGTTCCAGTCTGGGGCAGCCATTATTGTACGCAGGTTCCAGTCTGCGGCAGCCATTATTGTACGCAGGTTCCAGTCTGCGGCAGCCATTATTGTATGCAGGTTCCAGTCTGGGGCAGCCATTATTGTATGCAGGTTCCAGTCTGGGGCAGCCATTATTGTATGCAGGTTCCAGTCTGGGGCAGCCATTATTGTATGCAGGTTCCAGTCTGGGGCAGCCATTATTGTATGCAGGTTCCAGTCTGCGGCAGCCATTATTGTACGCAGGTTCCAGTCTGCGGCAGCCATTATTGTATGCAGGTTCCAGTCTGGGGCAGCCATTATTGTATGCAGGTTCCAGTCTGGGGCAGCCATTATTGTACGCAGGTTCCAGTCTGGGGCAGCCATTATTGTACGCAGGTTCCAGTCTGGGGCAGCCATTATTGTACGCAGGTTCCAGTCTGCGGCAGCCATTATTGTACGCAGGTTCCAGTCTGCGGCAGCCATTATTGTACGCAGGTTCCAGTCTGCGGCAGCCATTATTGTATGCAGGTTCCAGTCTGGGGCAGCCATTATTGTATGCAGGTTCCAGTCTGGGGCAGCCATTATTGTATGCAGGTTCCAGTCTGGGGCAGCCATTATTGTATGCAGGTTCCAGTCTGGGGCAGCCATTATTGTATGCAGGTTCCAGTCTGGGGCAGCCATTATTGTATGCAGGTTCCAGTCTGGGGCAGCCATTATTGTATGCAGGTTCCAGTCTGGGGCAGCCATTATTGTATGCAGGTTCCAGTCTGGGGCAGCCATTATTGTATGCAGGTTCCAGTCTGGGGCAGCCATTATTGTATGCAGGTTCCAGTCTGGGGCAGCCATTATTGTATGCAGGTTCCAGTCTGGGGCAGCCATTATTGTATGCAGGTTCCAGTCTGGGGCAGCCATTATTGTATGCAGGTTCCAGTCTGGGGCAGCCATTATTGTATGCAGGTTCCAGTCTGGGGCAGCCATCATTGTATGCAGGTTCCAGTCTGGGGCAGCCATCATTGTCCTGTCAGACTAGCAAATTAAAGCCACTAATGATGTTACTCAGCATATAGAACATATCAATATAGAAATAGTACAAATACAGCTTGCCAAACTCCGCCCACTTGGCTTCACTGCACCAATCACAGCTCTCGAAGCAGGGTGCTAAACCCCAGAGAGGAGGAGCCCAGCTCCACATATACTGCCCTACAGAAAATGGTCTAAAGAGGTTCCTGTCTGTTTATAGGTAAGTATACATTTATATATATAGAGAGAGGTTTATTTTTATCACAGCTGATTATAAAAAATATGCATACCGTAGTTTTCTGTTTTCTTAGATATTCGAGCAGCAGCTCTGCTGCCAACTCATTCCCACTCGCACCGCATAACCAGCAACACAATATTACCACCTGGATGGCATTCTGATGAGGGGATTACCTGCCTGTATATACAGTGGAGGAAATAATTATTTGACCCCTCACTGATTTTGTAAGTTTGTCCAATGACAAAGAAATGAAAAGTCTCAGAACAGTATCATTTCAATGGTAGATTTATTTTAACAGTGGCAGATAGCACATCAAAAGGAAAATCGAAAAAATAACCCTAAATAAAAGATAGCAACTGATTTGCATTTCATTGAGTGAAATAAGTTTTTGAACCCTCTAACAATAAAAGACTTAATACTTAGTGGAAAAACCCTTGTTTGCAAGCACAGAGGTCAAACGTTTCTTGTAATTGATGACCAAGTTTGCACACATTTTAGGAGGAATGTTGGTCCACTCCTCTTTGCAGATCATCTCTAAATCCCTAAGGTTTCAAGGCTGTCTCTGTGCAACTCTGAGCTTGAGCTCCCTCCATAGGTTTTCTATTGGATTAACCCTCCTGGCGGTTTGCAAAAAAATCGCCAGGGGGCAGCAAATCTTTTTTTTTAAATTTTTTTTTTTTTTTTTCATGTAGCGAGACAAAGTCTTGCTACATGATAGCCGCTGCTCAGCGGCATCCCCCCAGCCCCTCCGATCGCCGCCGGCGATCGGAGATCCGGAGATCCCGTTGAAAGAACGGGATCTCCTGGAGGGCTTCCCCCGTCGCCATGGCGACGGGCGGGATGACGTCACCGACGTCATCGACGTCGTGACGTCAGAGGGGACTCCGATCTGCCCCATAGCGCTGCCTGGCACTGATTGGCCAGGCAGCGCACGGGGTCTGGGGGGGGGGGGCGGCCGCGGCGAGAGGAATTGCGGCGGATCGGCGGGTAGCGGCGGCGATCGGGCACTGCACGCAGCTAGCAAAGTGCTAGCTGCGTGCAGCAAAAAAAAAATTATGCAAATCGGCCCAGCGGGGCCTGAGCGGTGCCTTCCGGCGGCATAGCCCGAACTCAGTTCGGGCTTACCGCCAGGAAGGTTAAGGTCCAGAGACTGACTAGGCCACTCCATGACCTTAATGTGCTTCTTCTTGAGCCACTCCTTTGTTGCCTTTGCTGTATGTTTTGGGTCATTGTCGTGCTGGAACACCCATCCACGACCCGTTTTCAGTTTCCTGGCAGAGGGAAGGAGGTTGTCGTTCAGGATTTCACGATACATGGCTCCGTCCATTTTCCCGTTAATGCGATTAAGTTGTCCTGTGCCCTTTTGCAGAAAAACACCCCCAAAGCAAAATGTTTCCACCCCCATGCTTGACGGTGGGGACGGTGTTTTGGGGGTCATAGGCAGCATTTTTCTTCCTCCAAACACAGCGAGTTGAGTTAATGCCAAAGAGCTCTATTTTGGTCTCATCAGACCACAGCACCTTCTCCCAGTCACTCACAGAATCATTCAGGTGTTCATTGGCAAACTTCAGACGGGCCTGCACATGTGCCTTCTTGAGCAGGGGAACCTTGCAAGCCCTGCCGGATTTTAATCCATTGCGGTGTAATGTGTTTCCAATGGTTTTCTTGGTGACTGTGGTCCCTGCTAATTTGAGGTCATTCACTAACTCCTCCCGTGTAGTTCTAGGATGCTTTTTCACCTTTCTCAGAACCATTGACACCCCACGAGGTGAGATCTTGCGTGGAGCCCCAGAGCGAGGTCGATTGATGGTCATTTTGTGCTCCTTCCATTTTCGAACAATCGCACCAACAGTTGTCACCTTCTCTCCCAGCTTCTTGCTAATGGTTTTGTAGCCCATTCCAGCCTTGTGCAGGTCTACAATTTTGTCTCTGACATCCTTGGACAGCTCTTTGGTCTTTCCCATGTTGGGGAGTTTGGAGTCTGCTTGATTGATTGATTCTGTGGACAGGTGTCTTTTATACAGGTGACTAGTTAAGACAGGTGTCCTTAATGAGGGTGACTAATTGAGTAGAAGTGTCTAACCACTCTGTGGGAGCCAGAACTCTTAATGGTTGGTAGGGGTTCAAAAACTTATTTCACTCAATGAAATGCAAATCAGTTGCTATCTTTTATTTAAAGGGGAACTTCAGCCTAAACAAGCATACTGTCATTAAGTTACATTAGTTATGTTAATTAGAATAGATAGGTAATATAATCTCTTACCCACCCTGTTTTAAAAGAACAGGCAAATGTTTGTGATACATGGGGGCTGCAATCTTTGTCATGGGGGCAGCCATCTTTTTGGTTGAAAGGAGGTGACAAGGAGCAGGAGACACAGTTCCAACTGTCCTGTGTCCTGATAACCCCTCCCAGCTGCACACACTAGGCTTCAAATGTCAAATTCAAAATGTAAAAAAAAAAAAAAATTGCACCAAAACAGCTGAACGAGAACAACAAAATCAGAAATCCCATCATGCTTTGCACAGCATCAGGAGAAAAAAGCCCGGGCAGTTTTCTTCTGTGCAGCTAAAAATAAGGCTTGTATAAGAGAAACAAAGTTCTGATGCTGTGAAACTGTTAAAGAAACACCAGGCCTTTTCAGTGCTGCTGAGTCGATTTTTAGTCCGGAGGTTCACTTTAAGGTTATTTTTTCGATTTTCCTTTTGATGTGCTATCTGCCACTGTTAAAATAAACCTACCATTGAAATGATACTGTTATGAGACTTTTCATTTCTTTGTCATTGGACAAACTTACAAAATGAGTGAAGGGGTCAAATAATTATTTCCTCCACTGTATATATATATATACACAGATGATACCCCACAGCTGTATATAAACATACAGAGGATATCCCACAGCTGTATATAAATACAGAGGATATCCCACAGCTGCCTGTATATAAATACACAGAGGATATCCCACAGCTGTATATAAATACACAGAGGATATCCCACAGCTGTATATAAACACACAGAGGATACCCCACAGCTGTATATAAACACACAGAGGATATCCCACAGCTGCCTGTATATACAGTAAATACACAGAGATTTTCCCACACCTGCATATAAACACACAGAGGATAGCTCACCCTGCACACCTGCCTGTATATATACAGGTCCTTCTAAAAAAATTAGCATATTGTGATAAAGTTCATTATTTTCTGTAATGTACTGATAAACATTAGACTTTCATATATTTTAGATTCATTACACTACAACTGAAGTAGTTCAAGCCTTTTATTGTTTTAATATTTCAATGCAGCTTTTTCCTTCCCACAGACTTCCCACTGAGGTGCCTTGATACAGCACTCCGGGAACAGCCTATTCGTTCATAAATGTCTTTCTGTGTCTTACCCTCTTGCTTGAGGGTGTCAATGATGGCCTTCTGGACAGCAGTCAGGTCGGCAGTCTTACCCATGATTGCGGTTTTGAGTAATGAACCAGGCTGGGAGTTTTTAAAAGCCTCAGGAATCTTTTGAAGGTGTTTAGAGTTAATTAGTTGATTCAGATGATTAGGTTGATAGCTTGTTTTTTCATGATATGCTAATTTTTTTGAGATAGGAATTTTGGGTTTTCATGAGCTGTATGCCAAAATCATCAATATTAAAACAATAAAAGGCTTGAACTACTTCAGATGTGTGTAATGAATCTAAAATATATGAAAGTCTAATGTTAATCAGTACATTACAGAAAATAATAAACTTTATCACAATATGCTAATTTTTTTTAGAAGGACCTGTATATACACAGAGGATATCCCACACCTTTATATAAATACACAGAGGATATCCCACAGCTGTATATAAATACACAGAGGATATCCCACAGCTGTATATAAATACACAGAGGATATCCCACAGCTGTATATAAATACACAGAGGATATCCCACAGCTGCCTGTATATAAATACAGAGGATATCCCACAGCTGCCTGTATATAATACACAGAGGATATCCCACAGCTGCCTGTATATATATATACACAGAGGATATCCCACAGCTGCCTGTATATAAATACACAGAGGATATCCCACAGCTGCCTGGATATATATACACAGAGGATATCCCACACCTGTATATAAATACACAGAGGATATCCCACAGCTGCCTGTATATACATACACAGAGGATATCCCACAGCTGCCTGTATATACATACACAGAGGATATCCCACAGCTGCCTGTATATAAATACACAGAGGATATCCCACAGCTGCCTGTATATAAATGCACAGCGGATATCCCACACCTGTATATAATACACAGAGGATATCCCACAGCTGCCTGTATATAATACACAGAGGATATCCCACAGCTGTATATAATACACAGAGGATATCCCACAGCTGCATATATATATATATATATATATATATATATATATATATATATATATATATATATATATATATATATATATATATATAGGATATCCCACAGTTGCCTGTATATAAATACACGGAGGATATTCCACAGCTGTATATAAATACACAGAGGATATCCCACAGTTGCCTGTATATAAATACACAGAGGATATCCCACAGCTGCCTGTATATAATACACAGAGGATATCCCACAGCTGTATATAATACTCAGAGGATATCCCACAGCTGCATATATATATATATATATATATATATATATATATATATATATATATATATATATATATATATATATATATATATATATATATATATATGTATATATATAGGATATCCCACAGTTGCCTGTATATAAATACACAGAGGATATCCCACAGTTGCCTGTATATAAATACACAGAGGATATCCCACAGCTGCCTGTATATAAATACACAGAGGATATCCCACACCTGTATATAATACACAGAGGATATCCCACAGCTGCCTTTATATAATACACAGAGGATATCCCACAGTTGCCTGTATATAAATACACAGAGGATATCCCACAGCTGTATATTAATACACAGAGGATATCCCACAGCTGTATATAAATACACAGAGTATATCCCACAGCTGCCTGTATATAAATGCACAGCGGATATCCCACAGCTGTATATAAATACACAGAGGATATCCCACAGCTGTATATAAATACACCGAGGATATCCCACAGCTGTATATAAATACACAGAGGATATCCCACAGCTGTATATAAATACACAGAGGATATCCCACAGCTGTATATAAATACACAGAGGATATCCCACAGCTGCCTGTATATAAATACACAGAGGATATCCCACAGCTGCCTGTATATAAATACACAGAGGATATTCCACACCTGCCTGTATATAAATACACAGAGGATATCCCACAGCTGCCTGTATATAAATACACAGAGGATATCCCACAGCTGCCTGTATATATATACACAGAGGATATTCCACAGCTGCCTGTATATAAATACACAGAGGATATCCCACAGCTGTATATAAATACACAGAGGATATCCCACGCCTGTATATAAATACACAGAAGATATCCCACAGTTGCCTGTATATAAATACACAGAGGATATCCCACAGTTGCCTGTATATAAATACACAGAGGATATCCCACAGCTGTATATAAATACACAGAGGATATCCCACGCCTGTATATAAATACACAGAAGATATCCCACAGTTGCCTGTATATAAATACACAGAGGATATCCCACAGTTGCCTGTATATAAATACACAGAGGATATCCCACAGCTGCCTGTATATAAATACACAGAGGATATCCCACAGTTGCCTGTATTTAAATACACAGATGATATCCCACAGCTGTATATTATATGCTTTGTATTATATACAGGCAGGTGTGCCATGTGGGATATCCTCTGTGTATTATATACTGGCAGCTGTGGGATATCCTCTGTGTATTTATATACAGGCAGCTGTGGGATATCCTCTGTGTATTATATACAGCTGTGGGATATCCTCTGTGTATTATATACAGCTGTGGGATATCCTCTGTGTATTTATATACAGCTGTGGGATATCCTCTGTGTATTATATACAGGCAGCTGTGGGATATCCTCTGTGTATTTATATACAGGCAGCTGTGGGATATCCTCGTGTATTATATACAGGTGTGGGATATCCTCTGTGTATTTATATACAGCTGTGGGATATCCTCTGTGTATTATATACAGGCAGCTGTGGGATATCCTCTGTGTATTTATATACAGGCAGCTGTGGGATATCCTCGTGTATTATATACAGGTGTGGGATATCCTCTGTGTATTTATATACAGCTGTGGGATATCCTCTGTGTATTATATACAGGCAGCTGTGGGATATCCTCTGTGTATTTATATACAGGCAGCTGTGGGATATCCTCTGTGTATATATATATATATATATATACAGGCAGCTGTGGGATATCCTCTGTGTATTTATATACAGGCAGCTGTGGGATATCCTCTGTGTATGTATATACAGGCAGCTGTGCAGTGTGGGATATCCTCTGTGTATTATATACAGGCAGCTGTGGGATATCCTCTGTGTATTTATATACAGGCAGCTGTGGGATATCCTCTGTGTATATATATATATATACAGGCAGCTGTGGGATATCCTCTGTGTATTTATATACAGGCAGCTGTGGGATATCCTCTGTATATATATATATATACAGGCAGCTGTGCAGTGTGGGATATCCTCTGTGTATTTGTATACAGGCAGGTGTGCCATGTGGGATATCCTCTGAGGATATTCCACACCTGCCAGTATGTGATACACAGAGGATATCTCACACCTGCCAGTATGTAATACACAGAGGATATCCCACACCTGCCAGTATATAATACACAGAGGATATCCCACACCTGTATATAATACACAGAGGATATCCCACAGTTGCCTGTATATAATACACAGAGGATATCCCACAGCTGCCTGTATATAATACACAGAGGATATCCCACACCTGTATATAATACACAGAGGATATCCCACAGCTGCCTGTATATAATACACAGAGGATATCCCACACCTGTATATAATACACAGAGGATATCCCACACCTGTATATAATACACAGAGGATATCCCACACCTGTATATAATACACAGAGGATATCCCACACCTGTATATAATACACAGAGGATATCCCACACCTGTATATAAATACACAGAGGATATCCCACACATGTATATAAATACACAGAGGATATCCCACACATGTATATAATACACAGAGGGTATCCCACATGGCACAGGTGTTAGGACTAGTTCACACTCTTAACACAAATCGCAATCGCAACCACAATAGCGTCTTTGTGTTGCGATTCTGCTTCAATTTGCGGTGTGATTCCAATTCAATACAACGTGAGTCACATCGCAATCGCCCTAAAGCACTGCATGCGACACGTTTGTGATTTAGGCAAATCGTGAACGCTGCAGTGAGCATGATCCCATAGGGATACATTAGCAGCAGCGCTTTGGTGATCGCCAGCGACCAGCAAAGCGCTGAGAAGCACCCCAGTGTGAAGCAGCCCTCAGAGCGATGCTACAGTCAATGAGGAGTAGTGTCTTCTTCATGTGTATTCAGCTTTATCATATAGCAAAGAGATTGGATTTTTTGTCCAGCAATCTTGAATTTATAAAGACTAAAGAATAGTAGCTAAATAATAAATGTGATATAGAGAAGCATAAATGTGTTCAGATGCCTAAAAGAAATCTCCAACTGCTCAGAACAAACCATCGGAAATGCCCATTTTCTTCAATGGAGAAGGTCAGTATGCGAATATGACATTATAGGTGACCTGATGGCCATTGTCCCAGGCATACAGGAGACGGTCTTTGGGGTTATAATCTATCTGAGTGGTATATGAATATTTGTTCTCAAACAGCAGCCTTGGGACGAGCTGAGTGTTTGTATGAGTGTCGAAGGCATAAGATATGTTGGCGGTTTTCTTGTTGTTACTGTCCACGGCGTAGAGAACTCCACAGATGACAAAGCAATTACTGAAGGCCTCTTTCCTCAGGCCTGTCCTCCATGTTGTCTCCTTCTGGGTGGACAGGTCTGCAGCATTGAGTCTGCTCAGCACAATCACTTCCTGCTGGAAGCCATCCTCATCTATGGCTGGGTATATTACCCACAATCCATTCTCATCGATAGCAAAGTCTATATCTGAGTGTCCCCTCCACCTCCAGGGCGTGGCCTCCTCATAGACCACGTCGTGGAGCATGGCCCAGGCCGCCACGTACCGCTGCTTCATATCATACTTGATGATGTTGCGGGTAAATGCTCTGTTGTAATAAAAAGATCCATTATAAATGACATGACCGGTTCCAATCCAGCTGTATGTCAGTTTGTAGGAATTACTCCAGCGACCTGAAGACAAAAAGAGGGAAAAAGCTCAACAACTGTCTTACAAAACAAACACTAAAGTACAAATGTCTCTGTATAAATAAGTAAAGCAAATGAGTTCCCAGCAACCACCTCTCTGAAGAACCAGCAACCCTGACTCCAGAATCTGAATGTGTGTAGCAATATTGTCTTTATTGTCCCACCTATAGGAACTATACAATACAATACAATACAATAACATTTCTATAGCGCTTTTCTCCCATAGGACTCAAAGCGCTTAGGCTCTCTCAGATTCAGTAATTAGTAGGATGAAGTATTCACACAACAAAAGTTATATTTCTGCAAATGCCAGACTGAACAGGTGGGTTTTCAGTCTGGATTTAAACACGTCCAGGGATGGAGCTGTCCTGATCTGTTGAGGTAACATCCCCAGCCCATGCCCCCTCAATAGTACTGTGATGTAAACATGCTGTAAAGTGGTTGATTGTTGTACAAGAAGACCTTTGTAGCAGTGGCGTAGCAATAAGTATAGCAGCCATAGCGCTGCTATAGGGCCCTACGCCACAGGGGGCCCGTCCGTACATCAGAACTTTTTTTTTCAACTTTTTTTTTTTAAATTTAGGTCCGGTCCGGTCTGGGCCCCCGCCACCCCCCTCCTCCCCCCGATAATTTTACAACTGCGGGCCCCCCCGGCCCCCCTCCTCTGATAAGGTGGCTGGTGAGGAGGGGGACTACTTGGCGACGCAATGATACTCCTGGCGGCCGGGCCCGACAGTTACTCTATAGTTCCGGCTTCCGGGCCCGGCCAGCCAGAGAGGAGGGATGTCACTGACGTGCGTGTGTGCGAGGGAGGGAGCGGACAGTGCGGCGCCTGCCTAGTAGTGTGTTGCGCTGCGCTGCGCTGCTGACCTGTGCCTGTCTGGACTGGAGGCCGGAGCGGAGAGGAGCCTATGAGAGCGGAGCGACCCGACCCGACCCCACACAATCTGCCAGCCATTTGTAAGTAATTAATGTGCCAGCCTGTCTAGTGCTGCTGGCTGCTGTGGAGGGTGGATGGGGGCTGGGGAACGTCCTAGACTTGATGGCTGCTGTGTGGACGGAGGTGGGTGGGGGTTGGGGAATGGCCTGGCCGGGGGACTTGATGGCTGCTGTGGATGGAGGTGGGTGGGTGGGCCCCCCTGGCTACATATACTGGCACATATACCCCTGGCTACATGTACTGGGCACATATACCCCTGGCTACATATACTGGGCACATATACCCCTGGCTACATATACTGGGGACATATACCCCTGGCTACATATACTGGGGACATATACCCCCCCTGACTACATATACTGGGCACATATACCCCCTGGCTACATATACTGGGCACATATGCCAGCCCTGACTACATATACTGGGCATATATACCTCTGGCTACATATGCTGGGCACATATACCCCCCTGGCTACATATACTGGACACATATACCCCCCCTGACTACATATACTGGGCACATATATCCCCCCTGACTACATATACTGGGCATATATACCTCTGGCTACATATACTGGGCACATATACCCCTGGCTACATATACTGGGCACATATACCCCCCCTGACTACATATACTGGGCACATATACCCCCCGACTACATATACTGGGCACAAATTCCCCCTGGCTACATATACTGGGCACATATACCTCTGGCTACATATACTGGGCACATATATCCCTGGCTACATATACTAGGGACACTGGCTGTTTGTCATTATGTGCATTTACTGGTGAAAAGCTGTCTCTTATTATGTGCATTTACTGGTGAAAAGCTGTCTCTCATTATGTGCATTTACTGGTGAAAAGCTGTCTCTTATTATGTGCATTTACTGGTGAAAAGCAGTCTCTTATTATGTGCATTTACTGGGGAAAGGCTGTCTTTCATTACGAGCATTTACTGGTGAAACGCTGTCTCTTATGTGCATTTAATGGGGAAACGCTGTCTCTCATTACGTGCATTTACTGAGGAAACGCTGTCTGTCATTATGTACATTTACTTCATTTTTTTTTAATGTAAGTACATTAGCTAGTATAACTACATTAGTTAGCCCACCCACATGACATCATGGCCACGCCCATTGAAAATTTTTTTTCCTCAAACATGTTGCCCCCTACCCATTTTTGACTGCCCCCTCATATGTGCCGGTCTAGAACAGGCCCTGTACCCCTGCCTACATATACTGGGCACATATACCCCTGGCTACCTGTTCTGGGGACATCTCTCCCCCTGGCTACCTGTTCTGGGGACATCTCTCCCCCTGGCTACCTGTTCTGGGGACATCTCTCCCCCTGGCTACCTGTTCTGGGGACATCTATACCCCCGGCCACCTATTCTGGGGACACCTATTGACCTGGCTACTTATACTGTACTTACAGGGGTGTGGGAATGTTGGGGTGGAGGGTCCTGGAGGAATGTTTGGGTGGGAGGTTCGAAGTCCGTGGGGTTGAACGGTCATGTGGGGAGGGGGGGGGGGGGCATAAAAAAATGTTGCTATGGGGCCCAGTCATTTATAGCTACGCCCCTGCTTTGTAGCATATATAATTTGTATTTAACTTAACTTTTTTATTCTGCAGCTTCTACCAGTGCACTGGCTGTGAAGATTAGAAGATTGTGTATTTTGACCTGTGATGTGTAAGGGAGGTGTATTGTGTTGTTAAAGTGTTACGGGTTGAAGCTACAGTGAAATCTTTGATAATTTCATCTGAGTCAGTGTCTGGTGGATTCCTCTCAGCCGGAGCCCAGTGCTAACGGATAAATCAGGTTACACATGTAACTGCCTGTTGGCAGCAACGCACGTGCATGCAGGCCCGCAACACCCTCCCACGGCAGAGTACTAATAGGCGAATGAGAACATATGTTCCCAAAGCCGATGGAAGTGCCTGTAGGGAATAAGATGCCTGTGGTCCTTTACAAAGTGGAAGTAAAAATACATTTTTACAGTACTTCAGTACAAAGGATAGTGTGGGGACATCTAGTGGCCAAAAAGTAAGAACACACCTACATATATTCAAGTACAATAAAAAAAATCCTCCATTAATTTCAACCCCTTAGTTTCCCCTCCCCTATATTTACCCAAATGAAACATTTGTTAACAACAACAAAAAAGTGACACCTTTTAAAAAAAAATTAAAAAAATCCATAAATTGTTACCTTATTTTTTGAAAATATTTAAGTCATAAGGGCATATCACTATTATTTTTGCAAATTAAGGCTTGTAATTAGTGATATAATATAAAGAGATTTAAAACGGAAAAAAGATACCTTTACTTTCAGATAAAATATTATCGCCATACATTGCACCAGGAACATAATTTAAATGTTGTAATAACCGGAACAAACGGGTAAATAAAACAAGTGGGTTTTACCTACTGTAGCACACTTTATTTTAGAACTGAACTAGCTGAAAACTGAAAAATGATTTTTTTTTCTTAACCCCCTTGGCGGTATGAAAAATACCGCCAGGGGGCAGCGCAGCAGTTTTTTTTAAGTTTTTTTTTTAAAATCATGTAGCGAGCCCAGGGCTCGCTACATGATAGCCGCTGCTCAGCGGCATCCCCCCAGCCCCGCCGATCGCCTCCGGCGATAGGCGATCAGGAAATCCCGTTCAAAGAACGGGATTTCCTGGAGGGCTTCCCCCGTCGCCATGGCGACGGGGCGGGACGTCATTGGGAGACCCGATCCACCCCTTGGCGCTGCCTGGCACTGATTGGCCAGGCAGCGCAGGGGTCTGGGGGGAGGGGGGGCGCGCGCCGCACCGGATAACGGCGATCGGGCGCACGGCGGCGGCGATCAGGGTGCTGGCGCAGCTAGCAAAGTGCTAGCTGCGTCCAGCAAAAAAAAAATTATTTAAATTGGCCCAGCAGGGCCTGAGCGGCACCCTCCGGCGGCTTACCCCGTGTCACACACGGGGTTACCGCTAAGGAGGTTAATATGCCCTTTAAAACTCATAGGATAAAATAATTTTTAGCACAAAGTATTGCCCAAAGAAAGCCTAATTTGTGGTAAAAAACAAAAAACAAAATAAAGATCATTTTGCTGTGATAAGTAGTGATAAAGTTATTGGTGAATGAATAGGAGGAGCGTGATGTGTGAAAATTGCTCTGGTTTTTAAGGGGAAGTAACCTGTTGTGGTGAAGTGGTTAAATACTAATACTGAGGAGAAATGATGTGCTGCAGAAGATGTCAGTGCTATATAAATACATAATAATAATATGGTAGGACATTAGACTATGACTATGGTAGGATTAGAGTGTGAGCTCCTCTGAGGACAGTCAATGACATGACTATGTACTCTGTAATGTGCTGCAGGAGATATCAGTGCTATATAAATACATAATAATAATATGGTAGGACATTAGGCTATGACTATGGTAGGATTAGAGTGTGAGCTCCTCTGAGGACAGTCAGTGACATGACTATGTACTCTGTAAAGTGCTGCAGGAGATGTCAGTGCTATATAAATACATAATAATAATATGGTAGGACATTAGACTATGACTATGGTAGGATTAGATTGTGAGCTCCTCTGAGGACAGTCAGTCACATGACTATGTACTCTGTAATGTGCTGCAGAAGATGTCAGTGCTATATAAATATATAATAATAATATGGTAGGACATTAGACTATGACTATGGTAGGATTAGAGTGTGAGCTCCTCTGGGGACAGTCAGTGACATGACTATGTACTCTGTAATGTGCTGCAGGAGATGTCTGTGCTATATAAATACATAATAATAATATGGTAGGACATTAGACTATGACTATGGTAGGATTAGAGTGTGAGCTCCTCTGAGGACAGTCAGTGACATGACTATGTACTCTGTAATGTGCTGCAGAAGATGTCAGTGCTATATAAATACATAATAATAATATGGTAGGACATTAGACTATGACTATGGTAGGATTAGAGTGTGAGCTCCTCTGAGGACAGTCAGTGACATGACTATGTACTCTGTAATGTGCTGCAGAAGATGTCAGTGCTATATAAATACATAATAATAATATGGTAGGACATTAGGCTATGACTATGGTAGGATTAGAGTGTGAGCTCCTCTGAGGACAGTCAGTGACATGACTATGTACTCTGTAATGTGCTGCAGAAGATGTCAGTGCTATATAAATACATAATAATAATATGGTAGGACATTACACTATGACTATGGTAGGATTAGAGTGTGAGCTCCTCTGAGGACAGTCAGTGACATGACTATGTACTCTGTAATGTGCTGCAGGAGATGTCAGTGCTATATAAATACATAATAATAATATGGTAGGACATTAGACTGTGACTATGGTAGGATTAGATTGTGAGCTCCTCTGAGGACAGTCAGTGACATGACTATGTACTCTGTAATGTGCTGCAGAAGATGTCAGTGCTATATAAATACATAATAATAATAATATGGTAGGACATTAAACTATGACTATGGTAGGATTAGAGTCTGAGCTCTTCTGAGGACAGTCAGTGACATGACTATGTACTCTGTAATGTGCTGCAGGAGATGTCAGTGCTATATAAATACATAATAATAATATGGTAGGACATTAGACTATGACTATGGTAGGATTAGAGTGTGAGCTCCTCTGAGGACAGTCAGTGACATGACTATGTACTCTGTAATGTGCTGCAGAAGATGTCAGTGCTATATAAATACATAATAATAATAATATGGTAGGACATTAAACTATGACTATGGTAGGATTAGAGTCTGAGCTCTTCTGAGGACAGTCAGTGACATGACTATGTACTCTGTAATGTGCTGCAGGAGATGTCAGTGCTATATAAATACATAATAATAATATGGTAGGACATTACACTATGACTATGGTAGGATTAGAGTGTGAGCTCCTCTGAGGACAGTCAGTGACATGACTATGTACTCTGTAATGTGCTGCAGGAGATGTCAGTGCTATATAAATACATAATAATAATATGGTAGGACATTACACTGTGACTATGGTAGGATTAGAGTGTGAGCTCCTCTGAGGACAGTCAGTGACATGACTATGTACTCTGTAATGTGCTGCAGAAGATGTCTGTGCTATATAAATACATAATAATAATATGGTAGGACATTAGACTATGACTATGGTAGGATTAGAGTGTCAGCTCCTCTGGGGACAGTCAGTGACATGACTATGTACTCTGTAATGTGCTGCAGAAGATGTCAGTGCTATATAAATACATAATAATAATAATATGGTAGGACATTAGACTATGACTATGGTAGGATTAGAGTGTGAGCTCCTCTGAGGACAGTCAGTGACATGACTATGTACTCTGTAAAGTGCTGCAGGAGATGTCAGTGCTATATAAATACATAATAATAATATGGTAGGACATTACACTATGACTATGGTAGGATTAGAGTTTGAGCTCCTCTGAGGACAGTCAGTGACATGACTATGTACTCTGTACAGTGCTGCAGAAGATGTCAGTGCTACATAAATACTCTCTCTCCTGGCCACGCAGGATTCTCAGTTCCTGACATGCATGTATAGATCATGTTTATGCCGTACAAATAATGCGTGTGGAGCCGTAGTCTCCTTTCTCTGAGGATTACTGTCTGACATACAGCATGGCTGGTTTAAGCGACACGGGGGCCCCAGGGTAAAGGTATCCTGGGGTCCCCGATCTGGCCGCTACACGTCTTCCCTGATCACGGCAGTTGTGATCCACTTGCAGTGCTGTGTGGGGAATGCGGAGGACACAAGCGTCTGCACTACAGCCCCCATGAAAGTAGTTGTGGAGCACTCCTCAATAATGCAAGGCAGATGTGCCATGGTATGACCAGCTGCACTCCAGTCATTCAATCGTAGAATACAAGGAAAGCGGTACCATCCATTCCATATAGCTCTTTTATTAGCTCTTCAAAGGCATAACAGCAATCAAAGCGACGTTTCAGGGCAGCCGCCCCTTTATCAAGCTATGCTGTGCAAGAGACAATCTAACAATGAATTTCAGCAAGTATATATACCCCAGCAGCATCCCAGAATAACCAGTCATATACTCCCAAATCTATCTAACCAATCATTGGGGTCTCACCTTATGCGGCCCCGATGGGAGACTAATATCCTGGTTTTGCTGTTGGAGGATTCAAACTGAGCTCTCCCCCACCTCTCCTACCTCACCAACGGACGCCTCCACTCCGGCGCACACCCTGCGCTGGGGCCACTCCCACCAGGCCGCAGCTCCGGTGGACTTGATGGGGAACTGACCAACATGACGCGTAGTGCGGAGAATACCTCCGCCCATCGCGTCACCCAGCAACAACTGCGCTGTTAGATGTAACCAGGGAGGGCGGCGGCCAAGACAGCCAATGGGAGGAGATCCAACCAGAATCACCGCATACCATTCCACTATGCAAGCCTTCCATAGTATCTAGCTAGCGCACATTCTTCTGCATAGCCATACGTCATAGACCTGACACGGAGGGTGGCCAGGAACATAGGAGAAGGACAATATATGAATACGCATCAGTATCAAAGGCTACCACTGCATGCATACATCACGCACGCACTGTCAGCCATCACATTCAAAGTAAATCAGCGCATATTGTGTCTAAAATGATCTACGCAACACATATTACGGAGTGAGCAAAATATAAAATAACATACATCATGCTCAAAGCTGGGCACAACGGAACCCGGACCACATCAAATAAAAGGTAATAAATCAAATTCTCTATTAAGGCCCCTCGGTTCCATTGTGTCCAGCTTTTTAATCCAAATTTCCTCTCTATATAGCAGTTTTTTAACTCTATCACCCCCTCTCCGAAGTGGGCTAACCTGCTTGATAATCAAATATCTCAATTGACTAACATGGTGTTGGGCCTGATGATAAGCCACTGCTTGGTCAGTCAAGGATTCCCTAATAGCATGCTTATGCCACGACAACCGGTTTTTAATTTTTTGTGTGGTCTGTCCAACATATAACAGTCCGCATGGGCACTTCAATGCATATACAACATAGCTAGAATCACACGTAAAACAATCGTTTATTTTAAATTTAGTGCCTCTAAGGGGGTGTACAATATGATCACCCCTGATCACTGAATTGCAATGAACACAGTTCATGCACGCAAACGTACCTCTGTGATTAGACCTTGACTGACCTCTAGGGCCTCTAAATACTAATGTCTCTTAATTATTTTTGCTATGCAGTCACTCTGTGTATTATATCTAGTGACAAACGGTATTTGCTCCCGAACATCGCCCCTCGGTCTCCTGACTTACAAACTGCCATCTGTCACCCTGGCCGCCTGGACCAGATCCCCAGGATAGCCTCTACTAATAAACTTTTGTTGCATTTGATCCATCCTCTGTGTCCTGACCTCATCTTCACCCACAATCCTATGTACTCTTTGGAATTGTCCAACTGGGACGGATCTTCTAGTAGCGCACGGACGGAAACTCCCAAAATGTAACAGGGAGTTCACATCCGTGGGCTTAGTATAGAGATCCGTAACCAATCTTTGGTCCTTGCACATAACCAATGTGTCCAAAAAGCTAATTTGTTCATTGCTGTGTACAGTAAGCCTAATGTCTGGACATTTTGTCATCAGTTGATCAACAAACTCCAAAAGGGTCGATGTGGCCCCGCCCACACACAAAAAATATCATCTATGTAACAAAACCATTGAACTGCATATCTCTGAAAAAACTCACTTGGATAAACAAACACTTCTTCATAAACTCCCATATAGATATTTGCGTAGGACGGGGTCACATTCGACCCCATAGCTGTGCCCCTGACCTGCATATAAAACTAAAGAGTAGAGAAACCGAGAGCCCAATATAGTGTAGTATGTTAAGCATAAATGAAGTAAAGGTTATCGTGAGAAAATTATACTCACAAACATGGGTTACCACACAGGCAACCACTGTATAGGCAGGTGAGGAGATTAGACCTGTCCTCACTCAGGGATAAGAAGTCGCTCTCTGTAGATGCGAAAGGGGGTAGATCACCCCTCCACCAGGGGTGGACACGGTATAGCAGTAGGAGAACAGAGGCGCCAGCAGGATAAAAGTGGATAAAAACTTTAAAATTTGCTGGGAGGAAGTGGTGGACCTACCTCCATAAAGCAGACACGAAAGACTGTCTGAATAGTAGTCACATTTATTAATTAGTACCCCAAAACAGTGCAACGCGTTTCGCAGGCCCAGCCCGCTTCATCAGGCAATAAAAATGGGGACAAGACAGAATTTCAGCAATAGCAGGTGTAACGCAGGCGTTACACCTGCTATTGCTTAAATTCTGTCTTGTCCCCATTTTTATTGCCTGATGAAGCGGGCTGGGCCTGCGAAACGCGTTGCACTGTTTTGGGGTACTAATTAATAAATGTGACTACTATTCAGACAGTCTTTCGTGTCTGCTTTATGGAGGTAGGTCCACCACTTCCTCCCAGCAAATTTTAAAGTTTTTATCCACTTTTATCCTGCTGGCGCCTCTGTTCTCCTACTGCATATAAAACTGTTCCTCATATCTGAAGTAATTGAATTTAAGTACAATTTCTAACAAAGAACAAATAAACTGTATCTGCTCTTTGGAATGGTCAGACGCAGTTTCCAACATATAACTAACTGCCTCAAGACCGCTCTCATGCGGTATGGCAGTATATAAACTTTCAACGTCCATCGTGACTAGCAGCCACCCATCCTCAATGGGAGGCATATTTTTCAGAATATTCAGAAACATTTGCGTGTCTTTCAGATACGATTTAAGGGAAAATACATATGGTCGAAGGACTTGATCTAAATACTTGGAAATAGGGGCCAGGATCGAGTCCATCCCAGTGACTATCGGTCGACCGGGAGGGTTGTCCAGGCTCTTGTGGATTTTTGGACAGATATATACAGTGGCTTGCAAAAGTATTCGGCCCCCTTGAAGTTTTCCACATTTTGTCATATTACTGCCACAAACATGAATCAATTTTATTGGAATTCCACGTGAAAGACCAATACAAAGTGGTGTACACGTTAGAAGTGGAACAAAAATCATACATGATTCCAAACATTTTTTACAAATAAATAACTGCAAAGTGGGGTGTGCATAATTATTCAGCCCCCTGAGTCAATACTTTGTAGAACCACCTTTTGCTGCAATTACAGCTGCCAGTCTTTTAGGGTATGTCTCTACCAGCTTTGCACATCTAGAGACTGAAATCCTTGCCCATTCTTCTTTGCCAAACAGCTCCAGCTCAGTCAGATTAGATGGACAGCATTTTTGAACAGCAGTTTTCAGATCTTGCCACAGATTGTCGATTGGATTTAGATCTGGACTTTGACTGGGCCATTCTAACACATGGATATGTTTTGTTTTAAACAATTCCATTGTTGCCCTGGCTTTATGTTTAGGGTCGTTGTCCTGCAGGAAGGTGAACCTCCGCCCCGGTCTCAAGTCTTTTGCAGACTCCAAGAGATTTCCTTCCAAGGTTGCCTTGTATTTGGCTCCATCCATCTTCCCATCAACTCTGACCAGCTTCCCTGTCCCTGCTGAAGAGAAGCACCCCCAGAGCATGATGCTGCCACCACCATATTTGACAGTGGGGATGGTGTGTTCAGAGTGATGTGCAATGTTTTCCGCCACATATAGCGTTACGCATTTCGGCCAAAACGTTCCATTTTGGTCTCATCTGACCAGAGCACCTTCTTCCACATGGTTGCTGTGTCCCCCACATGGCTTGTGACAAACTGCAAACGGGACTTCTTATGCTTTTCTGTTAACAATGGCTTTCTTCTTGCCACTCTTCCATAAAGGCCAACTTTGTGCAGTGCACGACTAATAGTTGTCCTATGGACAGATTCCCCCACCTGAGCTGTAGAAATCTGCAGCTTATCCAGAGTCACCATGGGCCTCTTGACTGCATTTCTGATCAGCGCTCTCCTTGTTCGGCCTGTGAGTTTAGGTGGACGGCCTTGTCTGGTTTACTGTTGTGCCATACTCCTTTCGTTTCTGAATGATCGCTTGAACAGTGCTCCGTGGGATGTTCAAGGCTTTGGAAATCTTTTTGTAGCCTAAGCCTGCTTTAAATGTCTCAATAACTTTATCCCTGACCTGTCTGGTGTGTTCTTTGGACTTCATGGTGTTGTTTCTCCCAATATTCTCTTAGACAACCTCTGAGGGCGTTACAGAGCAGCGGTATTTGTACTGACATTAGATTACACACAGGTGCACTCTATTTAGTCATTAGCACTCATCGGGCAATGTCTATGGGCAACTGACTGCACTCAGACCAAAGGGGGCTGAATAATTACGCACACCCCACTTTGCAGTAATTTATTTGTAAAAAATGTTTGGCATCATGTATGATTTTCGTTCCACTTCTCACGTGTACACCTCTTTGTGTTGGTCTTTCATGTGGCATTCCAATAAAATTAATTCATGTTTTTGGCAGTAATGTGACAAAATGTGGAAAACTTCAAGGGGGCCGAATACTTTTGCAAGCCACTGTATAACAGGAACAACCAAATAAGGCTGAATCAAAAAATTCAAAAATTTCATCAATGACATTTTGGACCTTAGCTGTAGTCACAGCGTCCAATATCTTCCCCTGAATCTCTGCTCTTGGATCGTATGGTATCGGTCGATAAGTCGTAACATCAGCAAGCTGTCTTAAGACCTCCTTCCGATAATCTTTAGTGTCCATGACCACAATGGCCCCGCCCTTATCGGCGGGTTTAATTGTAATATCTGGATCATTCATCAGCTCCTTGATTGCCAATCTCTCTGTTTTACTGATATTCGTTCGAACACGAATTCCCTCGTAATTGGCTTGTCTCATCAGAGAGTCCACTTCTTCTTGTACTTTTTTAATATAGATATCTATCATTTGGCATGAGGTGGGCTGAAACTTGCTCTTGGTCTGAAGTGTAGTTCCACGTAAACTAAGGCAATCAGATTGTATAGGGAGAGTGCTTTTATCATCAGCTATTCTAGGAACTGAGAAAAAATACTTTAATTTGATGGACCGAAAAAAACGTTGTAGTTCAATATCCACTTCCAATGGATCTGGAAAATTAGTAGGTGAAAAAGAAAGGCCATAGTTGAGAGCAGATAACTGAGACGAGGTCAGTTCAACAGAGGATATATTGACTAAGATTATTCCTTTGATTGTCTCGGTTGTCGTGCAATCGGTCTCTTATGCTGCCTCCTCCCTCTCCTCTTTCGGCCACCCCGCTGCGTCCGTCCTGATTTATTGATGGATCGGAAAAACCCTCTTGTGAGGAACTACTAAAAGCTTCAGATGAATCTGGCAACGAACTGCCTTGCGGTCTTTTGCCATCCGGGCCAGGTCTTGGTCTGCGAACAGGTCTTGGCCTAGCTGTCGGTCTCTGCCAGGCTATAATCATGCTCATCACCTTGAAATTTGTCACGTTTGATACTTTCTATCTGTTTTTGATGCATTTCAAGCATTGTCATCAGTTCTGAAGAGAACTGTTCATATTCATCATTTGACACCAGCGTTTTGAGTCTGTCTTTCAAAGCAATACGTTGTGTAGTAAGCCTCGGTAGTTCCTCCTGTATTTTTTCTATAGTAAGTGTCATTGCGTCAAACAACGCCTTATTCCATATGAGACTCCAACGGTGGCAAAATGACTTATCAGTCGGAAACATGATAGGTGCAACATTGGAGCGCATGCCCCGAGGTATACGTTTAACTCTATGATATTCGGCCAAAGTCATGACATGCAGTTCCAGAGTCCTGTGCATCTTGACTACTTTTATAATCTGCTTGCAAATGCTCTTGTCATCAGCTGCATTCAGAAAAGACACCTGTGCCATTATTCTGGAAGTCTCCTCAGGAGTATAGGTAAATGTAGGGGAGTCCACGTCTGCTTCCTCCATACTGGTAACTAGTGAGGGTGCACGACACAGTGTGCAGACACAAAGACCCCATGAAAGTAGTTGTGGAGCACTCCTCAATAATGCAAGGCAGATGTGCCACGGTATGACCAGCTGCACTCCAGTCATTCAATCGTAGAATACAAGGAAACCGGCACCATCCATTCCATATAGCTCTTTTATTAGCTCTTCAATAATCCCTTGCATCGCCTACGGCTCATACCAGGTGACAGCGCCTAGCCAATCAGTCTACATGCCATTGATATCTGTCCATCGCAGGCATTACATGCCTATTATTGGTATCTGCCTATTACTTGCTGCGTGTGCCTGTCATTGAGATCTGTCCATTGTTGGCCCTATATGCTTATTATTGGCATATGCCCATCATATGCTATATCTGCCTGTCATTGATATCTCCCCATTGTTGGCCCTATATGCTTATTATTAGTGTTTGCCTATCATATGCTACATCTGCCTGTCACTGATATCTCTCCATTGTTGGCCCTATATGCTTATTATTGGCATATGCCTATTATATGCTACATCTGCATGTCATTGATATCTGTCCATTGTTGGCCCTATATGCTTATTATTGGCATATGCCTATCATATGCTACATCTGCCTGTCATTGAGATCTGTCCATTGTTGGCCCTATATGCTTATTATTGGCATATGCCTATTATATGCTACATCTGCATGTCATTGATATCTGTCCATTGTTGGCCCTATATGCTTATTATTGGCATATGCCTATCATATGCTACATCTGCCTGTCATTGAGATCTGTCCATTGTTGGCCCTATATGCTTATTATTGGCATATGCCTATTATATGCTACATCTGCCTGTCATTGATATCTGTCCATTGTTGGCCCTATATGCTTATTATTGGCATATGCCTATCATATGCTACATCTGCCTGTCATTGAGATCTGTCCATTGTTGGCCCTATATGCTTATTATTGGCATATGCCTATTATATGCTACATCTGCCTGTCATTGAGATCTGTCCATTGTTGGCCCTATATGCTTATTATTGGCATATGCCTATCATATGCTACATCTGCCTGTCATTGAGATCTGTCCATTGTTGGCCCTATATGCTTATTATTGGCATATGCCTATTATATGCTACATCTGCCTGTCATTGAGATCTGTCCATTGTTGGCCCTATATGCTTATTATTGGCATATGCCTATCATATACTATATCTGCCTGTCATTGAGATCTGTCCATTTTTGGCCCTATATGCTTATTATTAGTGTTTGCCTATTCTTGTCTGTTGGTATTTATGATTAGAATTTGCATTTTGTAATAATTGATTCTGCATTGACTGAGTCTGCAGATGTTTTCTCTGGTGAATGAGGGGCGGTGTGGGTGGCCTGCAGGGCAGTGATGATGTTTGAGGTCCTCCAGGTTATTGGCAGAGAGAATATGGCTCACTGACAGAGCAGCCACAACATACAACCTTGTGGGATTATTGGCTCCCCCTACAGTCAGTTGTAATCACACATCTCAGGTCAGTCTGATTGGGTCCCATTGCCTTTGCTCTGGGTCATTCCTAGTCATTTGTATAGCAACATTTCATACTATTAGTTATATTCTGGCTTGTGCCATTATATACCCTCTCTGCTGCTTGGAGATCTCTGTAGATGTCTAAGGCCCCGTTCACACTTGCGTTTTGGCAAATAAACGGACCGGATCCTGATCGGATCCTGATCGGATCCTGACCTGATCCTGATCAGAACCATACGGTTCTGATCCGGATCCGGTCCGTTTGTATCAGGCATGCATCAGGCTGCCATCCGGATCCGTGGGCAAAAAATAGCGAAATTAAAAAAAAAAAAATGTTGGGGTCAGCAGAAGGTGCACCTGGTTCACCTGCAGAATCAGGTTCCTCCGCTGTAGGCCTCACCTCCACCTCCGACATTCTGCCAAACAGCTCCAGCACGTCTGTTACTGCTGCTCCACTCCAGACATGCTTGGCCCATGTGTCCCCATCCGAAATGGCCGCTTGGATACGCATAGGAAGTGGGGTAGAACGTCAGGTTTTTGTAGGCAGTGTGTTCTGTGCCTTCCGTTCCCCATTGGTTTCTGTGTTCCGGATGGTGCTGTCAGGCTCAGGTCCGGCTCCGGTCCGGGTGCGTGGGCTGGAGATCCGGACCCAAAAAATAGCGCATGTTGGAAAAGAGTCCGGATCCGATCCGGCTCCGTACTGTACGGAACGGACACGTGTGAACGTCCGCATAGACTTTGCATTGCTATGCGGAACGTACGTTCCGTTTGTACAGTATGCGGTCCGGATCAGTTCCGGAAAATCCGGATAGCGAACGCTAATGTGAACCGGGCCTTAGTAGGTCAGCCCCATGTTTAGGGGAGGTTATGCTGGATCACTAAAATGAAACAGTTGTGAAGAGGAAATGAGACTGGGGAAGAAATAACTATACTAACATGGTGAGGTCATGGAAGTTGTGATGGGTTAACCCTGAAATCTGACATCATTGGAAAAGCGAGAGGAAATCTGATCACCCTGCAGAAAAACATCTCTCCCACGCAGACAAACAGTTCCAAATGTGCCGTCAAAGCTTTTCTGCAGAAGCCAAAACACATGCAGAGCTGAGGTCAGAAGCAGCAGCAGATGGTGCCCAAACCTGGGAGCAGCAGATAAGAGACACATCCAGGGCACTCCAGAGCTCCTCAGACTAAGTGGACTGTACATGGTTTACTGCAAGCTTACCAAATGTTACGTTTCTTCTTCAGCATGAGACAGATCTGGATCAGAACCGTACTAAAGTGAGTGTAACGTACAGAGACTTATATAGGATTCTGTAGACAATGTCACACAGTATTACCTCCTATGAAATGTAAAATGACTTCCTAGTCACTTCTAGTCTGAAAGATAAAGGCGCACTGGGCAGAAATAAAATAAATACAATGTCTTCCTGCCCTTCCCCTGCCTGCCCTCTCCTCCTCCTGAGCCCTGGTCTCCCCAGAGCTGAGCTGATATTACACAGGTCTACCATATCATTGTCATAGTCACAGCCCTTCCCCCTGCCTGCCCTCTCCTCCTCCTGAGCCCTGTTCTCCCCAGAGCTGAGCTGATATCACACAGGCCTCCCATATCATTGTCATAGTTGTAGCCCTTCCCCTGCCCGCCCTCTCCTCCTCCTGAGCCCTGGTCTCCCCAGAGCTGAGCTGATATCACACAGGTCTCCCATATCATTGTCATAGTCGTAGCCCTTCCCCCTGCCCGCCCTCTCCTCCTCCTGAGCCCTGTTCTCCCCAGAGCTGAGCTGATATCACACAGGCCTCCCATATCATTGTCATAGTCGTAGGCCTTCCCCTGCCCGCCCTCTCCTCCTCCTGAGCCCTGGTCTCCCCAGAGCTGAGCTGATTTCACACAGGTCTCCCATATCATTGTCATAGCCCTTCCCCCTGCCCGCCCTCTCCTCCTCCTGAGCCCTGGTCTCCCCAGAGCTGAGCTAATGTCACACAGGTCTCCCATATCATTGTCATAGCCCTTCCCCCTGCCCGCCCTCTCCTCCTCCTGAGCCCTGGTCTCCCCAGAGCTGAGCTAATGTCACACAGGTCTCCCATATCATTGTCATAGCCCTTCCCCCTGCCCGCCCTCTCCTCCTCCTGAGCTCTGGTCTCCCCAGAGCTGAGCTGATATCACACAGGTCTCCCATTTCATTGTCATAGTCATAGCCCTTCCCCCTGCCTGCCCTCTCCTCCTCCTGAGCCTTGGTCTCCCCAGAGCTGAGTTGATATCACACAGGTCTACCATATCATTGTCATAGTCACAGCCCTTCCCCCTGCCTGCCCTCTCCTCCTCCTGAGCCCTGGTCTCCCCAGAGCTGAGCTGATATCACACAGGTCTCCCATATCATTGTCATAGTCATAGCCCTTCCCCCTACCCGCCCTCTCCTCCTCCTGAGCCCTGGTCTCCCCAGAGCTGAGCTGATATCACACAGGTCTCCCATATCATTGTCATAGTCACAGCCCTTCCCCCTGCCAGCCCTCTGCTCCTCCTGAGCCCTGGTCTCCCCAGAGCTGAGCTGATATCACACAGGTCTCCCATACCATTGTCATAGTTGTAGCCCTTCCCCCTGCCCGCCCTCTCCTCCTCCTGAGCCCTGGTCTCCCCAGAGCTGAGCTGATGTCACACAGGCCTCCCACATCATTGTCATAGTCACAGCCCTTCCCCCTACTTGCCCTCTCCTCCACCTGAGCCCTGGTCTCCCCAGAGCTGAGCTGATATTACACAGGTCTCCCATACCATTGTCATAGTCGTAGCCCTTCCCCCTGCCCGCCCTCTCCTCCTCCTGAGCCCTGGTCTCCCCAGAGCTGTGCTGATATCACACAGGTCTCCCATATCATTGTCATAGTCACAGCCCTTCCCCCTGCTTGCCCTCTCCTCCACCTGAGCCCTGGTCTCCCCAGAGCTGAGCTGATATTACACAGGTCTCCCATATAATTGTCATAGTTGTAGCCCTTCCCCTGCCTGCCCTCTCCTCCTCCTGAGCCCTGGTCTCCCCAGAGCTGAGCTGATATCACACAGGTCTCCCATATCATTGTCATAGTTGTAGCCCTTCCCACTGCCTGCTCTCTCCTCCTCCTGAACCCTGGTCTCCCCAGAGCTGAGCTGATATCACACAGGTCTCCCATATCATTGTCATAGTCAAAGTCCTTCCCCCTGCCCGCCCTCTCCTCCTCCTGAGCCCTGGTCTCCTCAGAGCTGAGCTGATATCACACAGGTCTCCCATATCATTGTCATAGTCATAGCCCTTCCCCCTGCCTGCCCTCTCCTCCTCCTGAGCCCTGGTCTCCCCAGAGCTGAGTTGATATCACACAGGTCTACCATATCATTGTCATAGTCATAGTCCTTCCCCCTGCCCACCCTCTCCTCCTCCTGAGCCCTGGTCTCCCCAGAGCTGAGCTGATATCACACAGGTCTCCCATACCATTGTCATAGTTGTAGCCCTTCCCCCTGCCCGCCCTCTCCTCCTCCTGAGCCCTGGTCTCCCCAGAGCTGAGCTGATGTCACACAGGCCTCCCATATCATTGTCATAGTCACAGCCCTTCCCCCTGCTTGCCCTCTCCTCCACCTGAGCCCTGGTCTCCCCAGAGCTGAGCTGATATTACACAGGTCTCCCATATAATTGTCATAGTTGTAGCCCTTCCCCTGCCTGCCCTCTCCTCCTCCTGAGCCCTGGTCTCCCCAGAGCTGAGCTGATATCACACAGGTCTCCCATATCATTGTCATAGTTGTAGCCCTTCCCACTGCCTGCTCTCTCCTCCTCCTGAGCCCTGGTCTCCTCAGAGCTGAGGTGATATCAGCTCTGATATCATTGTCATAGTGGTAGCCCTTCCCCCTGCCCGCCCTCTCCTCCTCCTGAGCTCAGGTCTCCCCAGAGCTGAGCTAATGTCACACAGGTCTCCCATTTCATTGTCATAGTCACAGCCCTTCCCCCTGCCCGCCCTCTCCTCCTCCTGAGTTCTGGTCTCTGCAGAGCTGAGGTGATATCACACAGGTCTCCCATATCATTGTCATAGTCGTAGCCCTTCCCCCCTGCCCGCCCTCTCCTCCTCCTGAGTTCTGGTCTTCCCAGAACTGAGCTGATATCACACAAGGAGCCCTGGTCTCCCCAGAGCTGAGCTGATATCACACAGGTCTCCCATACCATTGTCATAGTGGTATCCCTTACCCCCTGCCCGCCCTTTCCTCCTCCTGAGCTTCGGTCTCCCCAGAGCTGAGCTGATATCACACAGGTCTCCCATACCATTGTCATAGTGGTAGCCCTTCCCCCCTGCCCGCCCTCTCCTCCTCCTGAGCCCTGGTCTCCCCAGAGCTGAGCTGATATCACACAGGTCTCCCATATCATTGTCATAGTCACAGCTCTTCCCCCTGCCTGCCCTCTCCTCCTCCTGAGCCCTGGTCTCCCCAGAGCTGAGCTGATATCACACAGGTCTCCCATATCATTGTCATAGTCACAGCTCTTCCCCCTGCCTGCCCTCTCCTTCTCCTGAGCCCTGGTCTCCCAAGAGCTGAGCTGATATCACACAGGTCTCCCATATCATTGTCATAGTCATAGCCCTTCCCCCTGCCCGCCCTCTCCTCCTCCTGAGCCCTGGTCTCCCCAGAGCTGAGCTGATATCACACAGGCATCCCAGATCATTGTCATAGTCACAGCCCTTCCCCCTGCTTGCCCTCTCCTCCACCTGAGCCCTGGTCTCCCCAGAGCTGAGCTGATATTACACAGGTCTCCCATATAATTGTCATAGTCATAGCCCTTCCCCCTGCCCGCCCTCTCCTCCTCCTGAGCCCTGGTCTCCCCAGAGCTGAGCTGATATCACACAGGCATCCCAGATCATTGTCATAGTCACAAGAACGTTTTCACTTTACCTTGTTTAAAGTTCTCCAGATTCCGATATTCCACTAATGTGTTTCCATAATAGTAATTTGTGACGTAAATTTTCTCATCTTTTGCTAGCGGATCTTTCATCCAGGCCCCTTCATTACGCCCGTAAGTGTTCTGACTTGTTGGTCCAGAGATGGTAGATAAGGTGTCTTTGCATCGCCCTAAGGATTTGCAAAATGCAGAAAAATAATAGTTAATGTATAAAAATAATGTTTAAATCTAAATAATGACCAGGATTATTGCATCACAGCACTCAGAAATGTAAATAATAGGATGCATTTTACCCAGCTGGTGAGAGGCGGACCTATACAGGCTGAAGGTATTGACTAAACCACAGCTTCCCAACCTGTATGCCACGACATGTATGTGTCGCCGCTTGCTGGGTCCCCCGTGTCCTGCTCGGTCTCCCTCCCTGCTTCTCCACATTGCCTCCTCCTCCGCTCAGAATGTAGTTAGAGTAGGGCTACAAGAAAATGGCTGCCGGAGTCCGCATTTGTGAACATCTGTGGCCATTTTTTGGAGCCCTACTCTAACTATGAGCAGAGGAAGGAGGCAGAGCAAAGTAGTGAAGGAGGAAGCCAGAATGTGGAAACTACAACTAGCGAAAAGGAGGGTCAGAGGGGTGGCTAACCAAGGCTGATGTTTGTGACGTCACCCTCCAATTCATGTTCCCTTTGCTGCAGTTTACCATTCAGCCTCAGACCCAGAGGGAGTCCTGAAGGCAGTCAGTACTGCAGGCAAAGTAAGGTTTTAGATTAGTTGGTGAGTCCACAAACATTAGAATTATAATTGTGGACTTCCGGTTCCGGCGCCTGCATGGAAGGGTGAGCGAAGCGGAGCTCCTCTGAACCCTTCGTCACGCAGCAGCCAAATCTGCAAACAGACACCTGGTATTTACCACCCCAGGTGCCGACAATCTTTCCCGAGCCACAGAGATCCCGGATGGATCGCTACTTGACACGTGGAGCGGCAAAAAAGGGAGATCGAGAGCGGGGCTCCGAACAACAAGCGCGCGGCAAGATGGCGCCCCATCCTGACACATACGCCACGGAGGAATCCTCGCAGCAGGAATGGGACGAAGAATCAGAGAGAGAGAGGCAGAGCAAAAGAACCCCTGCAACACAAAGGTACAAACACATGGCTAAAGAGGTGGCGAAATACCTAATGCCAGACCTGCACGCCATTATCGAATCAGCCGTCACACAGTCACTGACCGCCATCACCAAAGAACTGCAGACACATACAAAACAAATAACGGAAGCGCAGAAGCGCATCTCACAATGCGAGGATGATCTCTATGAAGCTTCACAGCAGCTAAAAGAGTCTCGCAGACAGAATGCCATCTTCCATGAACGTATCGAAGATCTAGAAAATAGATCTAGGCGTAGTAACCTACGTATAGTAGGCCTCCCGGAGTCAGTCAAGCCCGACGAGCTCAAGGAGTTCTGCGAAGTCACGCTGCCCAACCTCCTCTCCATTACTGACCAATGCAGGACAGAAAGAGCCCATAGAGTGGGTCTGCAGAAACGAAGCAAGGGAGAGCCTCTGCCACGTATGGTCATGGTAAAGTACCTAGACTTTACGGATAAATCCAAAATCCTTAGAGCGTACAAATCCACCGAGAATCCGCTAGAATACCAGGGGGTGAAGCTACGCATCTTTAACGATTATTCCTTGGAGGTCTCACAAAAAAGACAGGCCTTCATCCCTATCTGCTCAGCTCTTGTCAAAAGAAGCGTTAAATTCGCTCTACTTTATCCAGCCACACTCAGAATAACAGACGCGGATGGCCGCTTCACTATCTTTAAACACCCTCAAGACGCGGAAAAGTATCTGCGCTCTACGGTATTCACGCCGCCACGAAGAGATAGCAGATCTCCCAATCACTCACAGGAAAAGAGGTTAGACGGGAGACCCTCACTCCCGGAATCACCTCCACGGGCACCTCCGCCCAACCCTGATCTCAATTGATCATACCTGATCTAAAGCTCCAGCAATGTACACAAGACTTAAACCCCTCTTTTGTTCTCCCACGTAACCGCATGCTAAAGTACACCTGGCATGTTTCTGCTGCGTGCACTTAGGGTAATAGAGGGGTGAAGAAGCCACGTTGCCAAAAGTGTGGGAAAGAAGAGAAGTCCATGCACCATGTGGTGACCCCACTGTTTTTGTTCTTGCCTATTCAGTCAGTTTTCTACTGCTAATAGCTTTTAGAGCCATGTTAATGTTATATGTTTTCTATCCTTATTTTCATTTCTATCTGGTTATGGGGAACAACAGCTTATCTCTCTCCTATGTATGTATAATTAGTGACGCAGTACTCCTGCTCTATAGCATGCCCTTAGAATGCCTGGAAGATGCACGACTCATCAGCATACACAGCCTACCATGCTTGATTCATGACAGTTAAGATATGTTCCTGGAACGTCAAGGGTTTAAGGTCTACTATCAAAAGAGGTAAAATCCTGCGACACCTTAAAAAACTTAAAGTAGATATAGCACTGCTGCAGGAAACTCACCTACGGGCTGAGGAATTCAAATTTATGCGAAAAGGGTGGGTAGCTCACTCATTGGGCTCAGAGGCAGTAGGCAAAAAAGCTGGGGTCCTGATTTTAATCAGCAAAACTGTTAAAGGGAAAGTGGAATTAATCCACTCAGATGGAATGGGACGCTGTGTGGCAGTGAGAGTGCATCTCCCAGGAGAATACCTCACCATATATAATGTCTATGGCCCTAATGAGGGCAAAACAAAATTCTATAAATCCCTAACGACAAAATTAATGCAAGAGAAGACAGATAAACTAATACTGGGAGGAGACTGGAACGAAGTGATGGATATCAGGGAAGATACGAAATCTGAAACCAAAGATGGTAGAAGAAGGAGTGGAGGGGCATCAAATCTAGCCAATTTTGCTCAAACGCTCAAATTAACTGATACTTGGAGATTTCTCCACCCTTGTGATAAGGAATATACATTTTATTCCCCCCCTCACTCCTCCTTCTCTCGCATCGACTGTTGACCCAAATGCCACGTGGCTCCGACATCCTGTGGAGATTCCCCTCCTATATCTATGGAGATGATCAATTCCACACTCTGATGCAAAATTGGTGGGAAGAATATAGCTATGATAATGCAGCCCATACTGGCAACCCTTTCCTGTTCTGGGACACTGCTAAAGCAGTGCTCAGGGGGAAAATTTTAGCCCATATCTCCCATAAGAAAAAACAAGTAAACATGGCCTATGCAGAGGCAGTATCCCGGGTACGCAAGGCGTACCAATCTTATCTGGTGTCCCCAACCTCCCTCGCTAAAACAAACTGGCTTCAAAAACAGACAGAAATGAACAAATGGTGCACACTTAGAGAAATGCAAACCTTATCAAACAAACGACACTTTTTCTTTAAATATGGTAACAAATCAGGAAAATTGATTGCTGCAATCGCTAGAGGCTCTTCAGATTACGATCACATCCTCCAAATCCGGGATAAAAATGGATCCTTGGTCCATCACCCGAAAGAAATTGTAAACACATTTCGAGACTATTATGAATCATTGTACTCAAAACCTCAAGATTGCAGCGACCAACAATCTACCAAATGGCTAGATGAAGCTAAAGTTAACACGATTAGCCCTCAAGACTTAGAGACATTAAATGCAACTATAACTCCGAATGAGATCATTACCACTATAAAATCGCTATCCAATCATAAAACGCCCGGCCCTGATGGACTCCCCGCGGAATTTTTTAAAATCCTAAAAATGGAAACAGCCCCTGTCCTCGCCCGCCTTTACAATAAAATCCTGCAAGGAGGAGGCTTCCTGAACACTGCCAACGAAGCTTATATCAAACTCATCCTCAAAAAGGGCAAAGACCCACTGCTCCCGGAATCGTACAGACCAATATCTTTAATTAACCAAGATATAAAAATTTTAACTAAACTAATAGCCACCAGACTGTCCAACATAGTTCCCAAAATAATACACCCCAACCAAGTCGGCTTCATAAAGGGGCGTTCTGCAGTCGCAAATATCAGAAAGGTTCTTACAGTGTTAGAACACGTCAGGGCCTACCCACAAACATATAAAAATGCCGCGCTACTTGCCTTAGATGCTGAAAAGGCATTTGACGCAGTGCATTGGAAGTGGATGACCCTGACGTTAACCAAAATGGGATTCTCTGGGGCCTTCTTAAATCTGATAAATCAAATGTACTCCGAGCCCAAAGCAAGAATCCACTTGCCGGGCTTTATATCCAACCCCTTTAACATCTACAGAGGGACCCGCCAGGGGTGCCCCCTCTCTCCCTTATTATTCAATATCGCATTAGAACCCCTAGCTAGACTACTCAGTAAAGCTAATACAGGCATAACTATCAGTGGCAAACGGGTTACGCAAGCGCTTTTCGCGGATGACGTCATTCTCTTTCTAAATGAACCCTCTCAGCAAGTCCCGATCCTATTAGACCTAATCCGACAGGTGGGAGCTGTCTCTGGATATAAAATAAACGCAGCCAAAAGCGAACTAATGCCACTTACGAGAATGGGGTCATCATTATATAATAGCAGCCTGGAGGTCCAGATCACAAAAGGCCCTATCCATTATCTAGGCATAAAAATAGCACCAGATCCCCACTCACTTTATCAGTTAAACCTCTCCCCGCTAATTATAAAAATTATACGCCAGATCAAAGGATGGGCTAACTTACCTCTCAACCTAATGGGCCGTGCGGCCCTCCTAAAGATGGTGAGCTTCGGCAGATTGCTCTACCCTATGCAAGTCCTCCCTTTATTACTCAAACACCATGATATCCAACAGCTCAACAAAACTTTCTCCCAGTTCCTATGGAAAGGGAAGAGAGCTAGAATACGCCTGAGCAAACTCTGCCTCCCTAAAGATGTTGGAGGGCTGGGGATACCAGATATAAGGCGCTATAACATCGCCTGCCTCACCAGACACGTCCGGGATTGGATCTCGGCCACCTCTATGTTCTCTAACTACCCTCTAGAAAACGCTGTAGCGGAACCATGGACCCTGGTGGGCCTCTTGCACGCCTCATGGTCGCAATTGCCCCCCCGTATTAGACATAGCATTGTATTTCGTGATACAATACTCACCTGGAGGGAACTGCGCAAAATGCACCACCTGCCATGGAAAATTTCTAAATACACCACTTTCTGGGGCTCCCCAGGGTTTACAGCAGGTATGCAACATGGGATGTTCCTCAAATGGGAAGAGAAAGGTTTAATGAGGTTAGGACAAATGCTAAACTTAGAAACTCATACCTGGAGACCCTTTTCAGAAATTAAAAATATGTACCAAATCCCTCACACAAACTTCCTGATGTACGCTCAGATCCGTTCTTATGTCTCATCTCAAATTCATGAGATCTCCAGCATAGCTAAAATTTCTCCTTTTGATATCTTTATCAAGCCAAAGAGTGGGGACGTGTCACTTTCAGCTACACAGCGAACACTTCTACTGCTACAAACCAAGAATCACATCAAACAAAACCTACAATACTGGAATAGACACTTTCCCGGAACTCAAATAGAAGAGAACATCATCGAGGGCAACAACAAACTCAGGAGTCTCATAACCAATGAAACTTGGAGAGAGTCCCATCTACTCTTCATCCACCGTGCCAAATATGCCTTCGACATCAAATATAAAGTCCCTCCAGCTGACTATCTACCGCAGTGCCCGAAATGCAAGCTTCCTCAAGCAAACCTGATACATTGCATCTGGATGTGCCCCAGAATACAGAAATTTTGGTCCTCAGTTATAAAGTTCATCAATCTTATGAGCCATAAGAAATTAACATTGGACCCTATGCTCTGCCTCTTCAACTACGCTGCAACAACTCCCGGCACTACAGATAGATCTAAAATCCCATCTGATCTAGTACATGTCTGCATGGCAGCTGCACGGAAATCAATACTTAACCGCTGGATCTATCCTACTGTACCTACCATCTGGGACCTTAAAGCGGAACTAGCTGAGCTTTTTGCCATGGCCAAAATAGATACTCTGATGCATAAGGAAAAGTGCTCAAAAAAGTTTTTCAAACGATGGAAACCTTACATCTCATACATCTTCACTAGGTCAGAAATCATCGCCTTAATGGAACCCTTCAAATACACAGCATGGTATGCCACCGAAGATCTTCTAGGCAACTTGGGCAGGCTAGCACTGCCTACCAGACCTGAGCAGGTCACAGCGCACTGAGGTCCTCTGCAAACCCATGCCGGGGACATGGGACACAATACCGATAGGAGAGAAGGATGAGCTTAAGTAAGTTAGTAGAGGGGGGGTGTTTATAGTTAGGGGGGGAAGGGGAGGGGGGGTTAAATAAGGGAAAGGAAGTGCTACCTTTATCCATAGTTATGGTGTTATCCTAAATATATGACTGCAGCCTGAACATTATCGGACATCAGAATACCTACTTAGATATGTGATGGTACCCTTATCTGATATGTTGCTCAGCCTTGAAGCCTAACAAGGCAACCTCTTACTGTCACCCATCTTTTCTGCACTTGTACCGTTGTAAAATTTGAAAAATGCTTCAATAAAATATATTGGAAAAAAAAAAAAAAGAATTATAATTGTATGTACAATCGATACAATCTGTGATCTTCTATAGAGATCAGGTAGCTGCCACCAATTCGCAATAAACGTGCGAATACGCAAATCTAACTCTAGCTAGTCCTGTAGGAAAAAGGATTATTATTATTATTACCTTTCTAGAGATAGCAAAATATAACAATGTTAATAATCAATATCAATAAAAACTGTTATGGTAACATCCTCTCTGAAAAGCAAGACTCTTTGCAGAGATATTCAGAACAAGCACTTAGACAAACAATTTGTATTCATTTATTTTATAATAAAATACTGCATAAAGATTAGTACAGAAAATGTTAAAAAAGTATCTAACAATGAACATAATTGATATAGTAAAACAATGGGAATAAAAGTGAACTGGATACAGTCTGAGCAGTCTGTAGAATAACCGTGTCCTTTGGAATTGGAAGTCCAAACAGAAGATGGGAAGTTCTGTGGGTAATAGTCCAATGATAAAATGCCAGGCCCTATCTGGGCTAGCGAATCCTCGATAGTATAAGGATTGACAAACAGGGACTCTTGGCAGCATTTCTGTCCACATATTTGACCCTCTGTTTGCTGGGGGTGGATCCTGTAAGGAGAGATGATCCCACCACTAGCAGCCTGACTTACGGCCGAGTCCAGCCCCTGAAAAATATGGTCATTACCTTGTAAACTTCATATATGTGAATATAATCAGTGACCTCCTCACAAAGTCGAGTAGTATGCCACCCAATATTACACGTATAACTAAACCCAAAGGCAATTTGGCAAAAAACCTGATAGATAGGTCAATATTTTAATAAGGATTGTACAAAAAAGGCTCGATTCCATGCAAAAATCTGCGCAGTTAAAACAATTCAAATTGTGGAACAGCCTCGCTAACTGGATAGTAGGACTGCTACAGCTAATTACATGCTGCAATGTATCGTGAGACACACAGCTGCTCTGCAATTGTAATTGTTCTAATTGTACTGATTTTTGCATGCAATCAAGCCTTTTCTGTACATGTTGTTTATTTTTATTAAAATTACTGGCCTATCAGGTTGTTTGCCAAAAAAATCTGTGCTTTTTGGTTTATTCATCTATCAGTCCAGCCTCTTGCCTTAGAAAGAGTTTTGGCATTTTCTCAGATTATAACTCTATGGATGTTCAGCATATTATACAATAACCAACATTTTATGCTCTGTCATAATGTGCTGAAATCATGGGTACCGATCATGTCTGGTCTACCAGATTCCCTGTCCAGGGGATTCATATCTCAGGCGGTGGACCAGCTAGAAGAATCATTAACCTCTTCAAAGGTGTATTATTCACTGTGAGCTGCCACCACCTGCAGCCATGCTGTTCTTAAATATTTCTCAAATTATGTCACAATGTGGAATTATATATATCAGAGTTGAATCAGAAGACAATGGATTCAATTTCCCCTCACAGGATCCGTGGAGTAATGTAGCTTTTGTCAGTTAGGTATTTATGACAGGGATCTGGTTTTCTGGTCCTGGACTCTCCTTATCAATATCATTTGAAAACAAATCAAAGAATGTGCAAGGTCTGCTGGAGAGATTTGGATTCCTTTGGTCACTAGAGCTGTATGTGTGTGTGTGTGTGTGTGTGTGTGTGTGTATGATGTGTGTGTGTATGATGTGTGTGTATGTGTGTGTGTGTATGATGTGTATGATGTGTGTGTGTGTGTGTGTGTGTGTGTGTGTGTGTGTATGTGTGTGTGTAGGTGTGTGTGTGTGTGTAGGTGTGTGTATGATGTATGTGTGTATGATGTGTGTGTATGTGTGTGTGTGTATGATGTGTGTGTGTATGATGTGTGTGTGTGTGTGTGTGTGTGTGTGTGTGTGTGTGTGTGTGTATGATGTGTGTGTGTATGATGTGTGTGTGTATGATGTGTGTGTGTATGATGTGTGTGTGTGTGTGTGTGTGTGTTTGTGTATGGTGTGTGTGTGTATGATGTGTGTGTGTATGATGTATGTGTGTGTGTATGGTGTGTGTGTGTGTATGATGTGTGTGTGTGTGTGTTTGTATATGGTGTGTGTGTGTTATTTACTGAAACGTTTCTGTGTCTGACTGCCCTGTGATTGTCCTGCTGGACTCTGGTTTCCATCTGCATTACGATTATTTTATGGTGAAAGATTTCTGCGTTACGATTATTTTATGGTAAAACATTGCCACATTACAATTATTTTACGGTTAAACATTGCCGCATATATTTTTTTTGTTATTAAAGATGCTTTATTAAAGACTTTCCAAAGCAATACCGGTATGGAAGAAACATATCAGGTAGACAAAATATACATTGAAAAAAATGTGCAGTAGGGTGCCCTCGGAACAACAACCTTGAAAGCAGTCAGAGGAGACCGACGGATAAAATGTATGCAATCTGGACGGAGTATAATACCAGCGGAAAAGCAGCTTAACCGCAGTGTCCTTGATAATATTAGATTTAATGACTTAAGAAATTGAAGCTCAAGAGGAGGACCAATCAGACTGTGAAAACGGAGTTCCCAAGTCTCGCTCCCAAGCTCTCATATAAAGCATCTTCTCATCAGAATTACGGCTAAGGCGCAAGGTGTGAAGTGTAGAACTTAAGCCCTTTTGCCTAGAAAACCCAAAGTAAAGAGATACAAACGTCCCTAATTCAGCGCTAAGGGGTGAAGAGGACTATGTACTAAAAAAATGTCTAATTTGACATTATCGAAAGGCCTCTCTTAGAGGAGCATCACAACCAAATCTAAGTACAGAAAAATGAATAAACCTGTCACCCAACCAAAATCTATTGGCCATGTGCAATCCTCGATCCCTCCACCAGGAAAGATCCTGGGAACTATTAAAAGCCGGGAGGAAGCAAGGATTTCCCAAAAATGACATTCTAGAAGAGGGAGAGGGGATCAAATCAAACTGGGGGGAAATAATAACCCAAAGCTAAGCAAGGGATGATACTATTTTGTTTTTATGAGGCAGAAGCATTACATCATGACCACTCACCACCGTAATTAAAGAGGATAGCTAAAAGGGCGATACTGAAGTCGATTCAAACTGCAACCACAAGGGATAAGCTGAATCAAGGCCCAAATCTAAAACTTGGCCCAACTTAGCTGCCAAGTAATAATGCCATAAACTAGGTAGGCTGATACCCCCTGTAGGGAATGCTTATACATCACCTGGGATCTAACTCTAGCCGGCTTAATATCCCATACATATTTATTACATCTGAGACTGCATTCCTGTCAAGGAGTATTTTGTCAGAGTAATTGGGAGCGTACGGAACAGGTATAACAATTTTGGGAGTATAATCATTGTGCATGAGTATAATCATGAGTATAATCAACTCCCCAGCCTCAAGACCTTATATGTGGACCTACTCTTTACAAATTGAGATAATGATTTATAAGTATGAGGAAAGTTGGCCTCATACAGATCACGATATCGAGGAATAAGAAATACACCAAGGTACTTAAATGTAGATTTGCACCAGGCAAAGTCAAAATTAGCATCCAACAATTTCACCGTATGAGGGAGGAGATTAACTGGAAGGGCAGTAGACTTAGAGGAGCGATCTTTGAGGCCTGAAAAAGCAGCAAAATGTTCTAACAAACTAAAGAGGTTGGGAAGGGTGGTGACAAGTCTAGTCAAAAACAAGAGAGCATCATCTGCATATAAAGACAGTTTAATATTATCCGCACCAAATCCAGTAATATCGGGATGTTTTCTTATGGCTACTGCCAAGGGCTCTAGGGCTAGGGCAAATAAATGCGGAGAAAGAGGACACCCTTGACAAGTGCCTTTTTTGAAGGTGATAGGCAGAGATGCTCAAATCCGAATTCGGGTGAAACCCGGATAGTTGCTATCCGAATTTCACCTAGTTACCTGTGCGGGCTGGGCGGGGAAGGGGGGGGGGGGTGGTCAAGCTTACCTATCTAACGTCTTCTTCGGTCCGTCCCTCGGCGCCTCCCACGATGCAGTCCAGAGTCAAATGCTTTACTAATATCAAGTTCCGAGCATTAGAAATCTGGTGGTAGTCAATTCTGCCTCTTGAAGTATATTTATGGCTAAACGAACTATCAGAACTTTGTCTACCCGGGATAAAACTGAGAAGAATCGACAAGGTCACCCACCATGGTACCCAAGCCCACTGCCAGTATCATTGCAAACAAACTTGATGTCGTTATTGAGGATAGAAATAGGAAACCCGATGGAGTAGAATGGTCTGTGCCGGGCTTAAGAGGTAGTATCATAGAGGCCGGAAGCATTTCAGAAGGAAATTGCTCTTCTTTAAGAATAATATTAAACAAAGCAACTAGGGGAATAGAAAGGGTGTTTGCAAATTTTTTGTAATATATGGGCGTAAACCCATCTGGGCCAGGAGCGGTGGAAAACGTTAAAGTTTTAATGGAGGAAGCCACTTCAATAACCGTGATCGGAGCATTGAGAGACTCAAGTTGATCCAAAGACGAGGTTGGAAGATCAAGGCTGGAAAGCCAGATCTTAAACAGGCCAGCCTAACTATTCTGCTCAGTTTATAGACTCTGTAACCCATCCTGTCTAAACCCTACAATAACTCCCTCAAAGGAGCTATGTGAGAAATTTGCTTGCTACTTTGCTGACAAAGTATCCTCTATTCAGTCTCTCATTCAGTCCACAGCACCTAAGATTTATTCAACTCCCGGAAATAGTTGCAAGAACAACCTAACACCCTGGACTGACTTCAAAAGTATTAGTGAGGAAGAGATCTCAGACATCCTCCGGCGCCTCCGCCAGACAACCTGCGACCTGGACCCTGGACCAACTAAACATATGCTGAAATGCCCTGACCTGCTTGGTCCAGCATTTCACAAAATAGTAAATTGCTCTCTGCAAGTAGGGAGGTTTCCCACCTCTCTAAAAGAAGGAATCATCAAGCCCCTTCTTAAAAAACTTTCCATGGATCCAGATGCTATGAGCAGCTACAGACCTGTCTCCAACCTCCCCTTCTTAGGTAAAGTTATTGAAAAGGCTGTCTATCTGCAACTTGAAACCAGGCTGTCAGTAAACAACATCCTGGACCCTCTACAATCTGGCTTTAATGGCAGTAGTATTTGTATAGCGCCTTTCTCCTGTCGGACTCAAAGCGCTTGCGAGGCAGCCACTAGAGCGCACTCAGTAGGCAGTAGCAGTGTTAGGGAGTCTTGCCCAAAGAGCTCCTTACTGAATTACTGGCTTACTGAACAGGCAGAGCCGAGATTCGAACCCAGGTCTCCTGTGTCAGAGGCAGAGCCCTTAACCAGTACACCATCCAGCCACCACAGCTGTGAAACAGCCCTCATCCAAGTCTGCAACCAGGGGCGCCTCTGGCCATTTTGGCACTCCAGGCGAGAAAACCTGTGGCGCCCCCCCCCCCATGCCCCATGGTGCCCCCCATAAAAATAATTATAATGTGACAGCGGTTCACCAGGAAATAATCGTAATGTGGCAGCGTTTCACTAGAAAATAATCGTAATGTGGCAGCGTTTCACCAGAAAATAATTGTAATGCGGCAATGTTTCACCAGAAATTACACTTATTTCAGCAGCATTTCACCAGAAAATACGCAATGCAGGCAGCGTTTCACCAGCAAATACACATAGGCAGGGCTCCTCCCCCCCCCTTCCATTAGCCCTGATACCTGCCTGCACTTATAAGAGAAAAAAAAAACATTTACTCACCTGCAGAAGACACCTCTCCTGGCCTCCCTCCGGCACGCAGCATCTCCCCCAATGATCTTTGTGCAGCAACTCCGGCTGCAAAACTCCTGCGTTGATAGGCAGAGCAGGGCTACGGGAAAATTGCACCCCAAGACCTGCAATGGAGACACAAATAGTCTCCAGTGCAGGGCTTCGGACTCCATTTTCCTGTAGCCCTGCTCTGCCTGCCGGAACCCACAGACTCTGCAGACTGCAGAAGTGAGCTTACAAGCTGCGGTCAGTGAACTGGCGCTACAAGCCAGTTCACCACCTGGGGGAGACTCCATCTGGTGGGGGGTTGCCACGGTCTCCCCCCCGCACAGCACTGGTGACCACCTGGTTGGCTTGGTGGACCAGGCGCCTCTTCACGAGGGTCAGAAGGAGGCACAAAGGGGGACACAAGGAGTCACAAAGGAGGACAGAAGGAGTCACGGGGACTAAAGGCGGCACAATAGGGGACAGAATGAGGCACAAAGGGGAACAGGGGGACTGAAAAAGGCACACAGGAGGACAGAAAGAGGCACGAGTGTCAGAAAAAGTCACAAAGGAGGATAGAAGGAGGCACAAGGGGACAGAAGGAGGCACACAGGTTGACAGAATGAGGCACAATGTGTCTTATGGGGGACAGAATAAGACACAAAGGCAGACAGAAAGAGGTACAGGGGAAAGAATAAGGCATGAGGGCCAGAAGGAGGCACAAAAGAGGACAGAAGGAGGCACAAAGTTTGGCAGGACGCGGCACAATGGAGACAGATTGAGGCACAAAGGGGGACAAAAGGAGGCACAGGAAGAAAGGAGGCACAGGGGGACTAAAGGAGGCATACAGGGGACAGAAGGAGGCACAATGGAGGACAGAAAAAAGCACAAAGGAGGGCAGAAGGAAGCACAGTGAGACAGTAGGAGGCACAAAGGGGGACAGAAGTATGCACAAAGGGGGACAGAAAGAGGCACAAAAGGGGGACAGAAAGAGGCTCAAAAGGGGGACAGAAGACAATAGAGGGAGATATAAGGAAGCACAGGGAGACAGAAGGAGGCAGAGGGGACAGAAAGAGCCACAGGGAGGCAGAAGAAGGCACAAAGGGGCACAGAAGGAGGCACAGGGGGACAGAGGAAGGCGCAGTGGACAGAGGTGGCACATGGGCACCGAAGAGCCACAGGGAGACAGAAGGAGGCACAGGAAGACAAAAGGGGCAGAGTGGGACTGAAGGAGGAACAGAAGGGCAGAGGCAGTGGTGCTCAAATACCCCTTTTCAAAATTCGAGTTAGGTCGAATTCGAATAGTAAATTATTCGAGGTCAGTCGAATATTCGAGTCGAATAATTTTTACTATTCGATTCGACCTTGGAATTCGAGCTCACTATTCGAGTCGGTATTCGAGCTCATTATTCGAGCTGACTATTCGAAATGGCCTTAAATAGCTTCCAACACTTGTTTTGAGGGTGAATGATGCAAGAAACCTCTTTTTTTCCAAGTAACAACAGCAAGTGATTATGTGGGGATGTTCCTTTAAAAAAAAAAAGTTGAAAAGAGAAGTTGTGTCCAGAAATTTGTTCAGTACTGTATATACTTCTTCTTCTTCTTCTTTATCTTCTATATCTTCTTCTTCTTCTTCTTCTATATCTTCTTCTTCTATATCTTCTGCTTCTATATCTTTTTTTATATTTCTTCTTCTTCTTTTATATTGTCTTCTTCTTCTTCTTCATCTTCTTCATCTTCTTCATCATCATCTTCTTCTTCTTCATCTTCTTTTTCTTCATCTTCTTCATCTTCTTCATCTTCTTCTTCATCTTCTTCATCTTCTTCTTCATCTTCTTCATCTTCTTCATCTTCTTCTTCTTCATCTTCTTCATCTTCTTCATCTTCATCTTCTTCATCTTCTTCATCTTCTTCTTCTTCTTCATCTTCTTCTTCTTCATCTTCTTCATCTTCTTCATCTTCTTCTTCATCTTCTTCTTCTTCTTCTTCATCTTCTTCTTCTTCTTCTTCTTCTTCTTCATCATCTTCTTCTTCTTCATCTTCTTCATCTTCATCTTCATCTTCTTCATCTTCTTCATCTTCTTCTTCTTCTTCATCTTCATCTTCTTCTTCTTCATCTTCTTCTTCTTCTTCATCTTCTTCTCCTTCTTCTTCTTCTTCTTCTTCTTCTTCTTCTTCTTCTTCTTCTTCTTCTTCTTCTTCTTCATCTTCTTCTTCTTCATCTTCTTCTTCTTCTTCTTCTTCTTCTTCATCTTCTTCTTCTTCATCTTCTTCTTCTTCATCTTCTTCATCTTCTTCTATATCGTCTTCTTCTTCACTTATTTCTCTTTTCAAATTTTTTTTTTTAAAGAAATGCAGCTATTTTTGAGCGTAACAAATAGCTGGTGGCGCACGCATGTTGGAAGCGCCATTGTATGTGCTCCCTGGCAGTGGAAACACACAGACAGCAGGAGGTAAATTCAGCAGCAGGAGAAGGAGGATGAGTGTGTGGCAGCAGGCAGTCAATGAGGCAGGCAGCGTGACATAATAGCCCTGGTACCTAGCGGTGATACCAGGGCTGTAAATAAACACAGCAGGCAGGAGGTCCCAGACAGCGGTCGTGCAGCCCACATTGTGTCCAATACACAACTGGGACAACACAGTTTGCAACCCGGGCACCTCAGAAAAATTAAACCTTTTTTTTTTTTTTTGGTTTTTTTTGTTTTGTTTTTACAACAAATTACACAGATATAGCTATTTTTTGACGTAATAGCTGGTGGCAGAGTGGCAGCAGAAGGTAAATCTGTGTACCCTGGCAGTGGGAAACACAGACAGACAGCAGCAGCAGCAGGAGGAATGGAGGAGTAATTATGTGTGCAGCTATTGTTTGACGTAATAGCTGGTGGCAGAGTGGCAGCAGAAGGTAAATCTGTGTACCCTGGCAGTGGGAAACACAGACAGACAGCAGAAGCAGCAGGAGGAATGGAGGAGTAATGTGAGCAGCTATTGTTTGACGTAATAGCTGGTGGCAGAGTGGCAGCAGAAGCTAATTCTGTGTACCCTGGCAGTGGGAAACACAGACAGACAGCAGCATCAGCAGGAGGAATGGAGGAGTAGTGTGAGTGTGGCAGGAGGTAGGCAGCGTGACATAATAGCCCTGGTACCTAGCGGTGATACCAGGCCGTAAATGAACACAACAGGAGGTCCCAGACAGCGGTCGTGCAGCCCACATCGTGTCCAATACACAACTGGGACAACACAGTTTTCAACCCGGGCACCTCAGAAAAATTAAACCTTTTTTTTTTTTTAATGGTTTTTTGGTTTTGTTTGTAAAACAAATTACACAGATATATAGCTATTGTTTGACGTAATAGCTGGTGGCAGAGTGGCAGCAGAAGGTAAATCTGTGTACCCTGGCAGTGGGAAACACAGACAGACAGACAGCAGCAGCAGCAGGAGGAATGGAGGAGTAATTATGTGTGCAGCTATTGTTTGACGTAATAGCTGGTGGCAGACTGGCAGCAGAAGGTAATTCTTTGTACCCTGGCAGTGGGAAACACAGACAGACAGCAGCAGCAGGAGGAATGGAGGAGTAGTGTGAGTGTGGCAGCAGGCAGGCAGCGTGACATAATAGCCCTGGTACCTAGCGGTGATACCAGGCCGTAAATGAACACAACAGGAGGTCCCAGACAGCGGTCGTGCAGCCCACATCGTGTCCAATACACAACTGGGACAACACAGTTTTCAACCCGGGCACCTCAGAAAAATTAAACCTTTTTTTTTTTTTAATGTTTTTTTGGTTTTGTTTGTAAAACAAATTACACAGATATATAGCTATTGTTTGACGTAATAGCTGGTGGCAGAGTGGCAGCAGAAGGTAAATCTGTGTACCCTGGCAGTGGGAAACACAGACAGACAGACAGCAGCAGCAGGAGGAATGGAGGAGTAATGTGAGCAGCTATTGTTTGACGTAATAGCTGGTGGCAGAGTGGCAGCAGAAGCTAATTCTGTGTACCCTGGCAGTGGGAAACACAGACAGACAGCAGCATCAGCAGGAGGAATGGAGGAGTAGTGTGAGTGTGGCAGGAGGTAGGCAGCGTGACATAATAGCCCTGGTACCTAGCGGTGATACCAGGCCGTAAATGAACACAACAGGAGGTCCCAGACAGCGGTCGTGCAGCCCACATCGTGTCCAATACACAACTGGGACAACACAGTTTTCAACCCGGGCACCTCAGAAAAATTAAACCTTTTTTTTTTTTTAATGGTTTTTTGGTTTTGTTTGTAAAACAAATTACACAGATATATAGCTATTGTTTGACGTAATAGCTGGTGGCAGAGTGGCAGCAGAAGGTAAATCTGTGTACCCTGGCAGTGGGAAACACAGACAGACAGACAGCAGCAGCAGCAGGAGGAATGGAGGAGTAATTATGTGTGCAGCTATTGTTTGACGTAATAGCTGGTGGCAGACTGGCAGCAGAAGGTAATTCTTTGTACCCTGGCAGTGGGAAACACAGACAGACAGCAGCAGCAGGAGGAATGGAGGAGTAGTGTGAGTGTGGCAGCAGGCAGGCAGCGTGACATAATAGCCCTGGTACCTAGCGGTGATACCAGGCCGTAAATGAACACAACAGGAGGTCCCAGACAGCGGTCGTGCAGCCCACATCGTGTCCAATACACAACTGGGACAACACAGTTTTCAACCCGGGCACCTCAGAAAAATTAAACCTTTTTTTTTTTTTAATGTTTTTTTGGTTTTGTTTGTAAAACAAATTACACAGATATATAGCTATTGTTTGACGTAATAGCTGGTGGCAGAGTGGCAGCAGAAGGTAAATCTGTGTACCCTGGCAGTGGGAAACACAGACAGACAGACAGCAGCAGCAGCAGGAGGAATGGAGGAGTAATTATGTGTGCAGCTATTGTTTGACGTAATAGCTGGTGGCAGACTGGCAGCAGAAGGTAATTCTTTGTACCCTGGCAGTGGGAAACACAGACAGACAGCAGCAGCAGGAGGAATGGAGGAGTAGTGTGAGTGTGGCAGCAGGCAGGCAGCGTGACATAATAGCCCTGGTACCTAGCGGTGATACCAGGCCGTAAATGAACACAACAGGAGGTCCCAGACAGCGGTCGTGCAGCCCACATCGTGTCCAATACACAACTGGGACAACACAGTTTTCAACCCAGGCACCTCAGAAAAATTAAACCTTTTTTTTTTTTTTAATGGTTTTTTGGTTTTGTTTGTAAAACAAATTACACAGATATATAGCTATTGTTTGACGTAATAGCTGGTGGCAGAGTGGCAGCAGAAGGTAAATCTGTGTACCCTGGCAGTGGGAAACACAGACAGACAGACAGCAGCAGCAGCAGGAGGAATGGAGGAGTAATTATGTGTGCAGCTATTGTTTGACGTAATAGCTGGTGGCAGACTGGCAGCAGAAGGTAATTCTGTGTACCCTGGCAGTGGGAAACACAGACAGACAGCAGCAGCAGGAGGAATGGAGGAGTAGTGTGAGTGTGGCAGCAGGCAGGCAGCGTGACATAATAGCCCTGGTACCTAGCGGTGATACCAGGCCGTAAATGAACACAACAGGAGGTCCCAGACAGTGGTCGTGCAGCCCACATCGTGTCCAATACACAACTGGGACAACACAGTTTTCAACCCGGGCACCTCAGAAAAATTAAACCTTTTTTTTTTTTTTAATGGTTTTTTGGTTTTGTTTGTAAAACAAATTACACAGATATATAGCTATTGTTTGACATAATAGCTGGTGGCAGAGTGGCAGCAGAAGGTAAATCTGTGTACCCTGGCAGTGGGAAACACAGACAGACAGACAGCAGCAGCAGCAGGAGGAATGGAGGAGTAATTATGTGTGCAGCTATTGTTTGACGTAATAGCTGGTGGCAGACTGGCAGCAGAAGGTAATTCTGTGTACCCTGGCAGTGGGAAACACAGACAGACAGCAGCAGCAGGAGGAATGGAGGAGTAGTGTGAGTGTGGCAGCAGGCAGGCAGCGTGACATAATAGCCCTGGTACCTAGCGGTGATACCAGGCCGTAAATGAACACAACAGGAGGTCCCAGACAGCGGTCATGCAGCCCACATCGTGTCCAATACACAACTGGGACAACACAGTTTTCAACCCGGGCACCTCAGAAAAATTAAACCTTTTTTTTTGTAATGGTTTTGTAGTTTTGGTTTTACAACCAATTACACAGATATAGCTATTTTTTGACGTAATAGCTGGTGGCAGAGTGGCAGCAGAAGGTAAATCTGTGTACCCTGGCGTTGGGAAACACAGACAGACAGCAGAAGGGCAGTACACAGCAGCCCACTGTAGGTGTAAAATGTGTGGCTGCAGGCGACGTAATAGTCAAAGTGAACCAGGCTGGCTTAGTGAGCAGGAGCCAGGAGGTGGTAAAGGGTGGTAAGGCACATTAACGATGGTTCTTAGCCAGTTCATGTCCCCCTCTCGCCGACAACAGGGGCCAGGAACTCGCCTTCCACCCACGCCTGGTTCATCTTGAGAAACGTCAGTCTGTCCACAGACTTGTGAGACAGACGTGAGCGTTTCTCGGTGACCACACCACCAGCTGCACTGAAGCAGCGCTCGGACAGCACGCTGGAAGGGGGGCAGGACAGCACTTCCAGGGCGTACTGCGCCAGCTCGCTCCAGATCTCCAGGCGCTTGACCCAATACTCCATGGGATCAACAGGGGCATCGCTGTCAAGCCCGCTGTAGGACCCCATGTAGTCAGCCACCATGCGGGTCAGGCGCTGGCTGTGACCGGTGGAGGATGCTGCTGCATGCACCTCCTCTCTAGTCACTGCTGCCGGAGCCTCTACAGTCCTGTAGAGCTCGTGGCTGAGAGACAGCAGGTCTGTGGGGCGCTTGCTGCTGGATGCAGGCACCTGCTGCTGCCTCTGTGCTGGCTGCTGGACAGTGGGGGTGGAAGGCTGGGGGAAGGCTTCCTCCAAGCGCTCAACAAGGGCCTGCTGCAAGCTCCTTATTTGTTGCGCTGGGTCTCCTCCTGCAGGCGGCAGGAACTGGCTCAACTTCCCCTTGAGGCGTGGGTCCAACATCATGCTGATCCAGATGTCCTCCCTCTGCTTCATCTGGATCACCCTGGGGTCTCTGCGCAGGCACGTCAGCATGTGCGCTGCCATTGGGAAGAGGCGGGCCACGTCTGCTGGCACATCGACGGCAGTGCTGCTGTCCTCATCCTCCTCCTCTGCCTCGTCAGCCTCATCCTCTCTCCACCCCCGCACCAACTCAGCTGCACTGTGCTGCTCCCCCTCATCAGCAGCAAGGTCAGGGACCTCCACCAAGTCCTCCTCCTCCTCCCCCTCAGAGGTGGACTGTGCAGCTGCTTGCCGCTCCTGCTGGTCCAAGGCTGCCGCTCCCTGTTCCAGCAAAGCATCGAGGGCCCTGTTCAGCAGACAAACCAGGGGCACCCACTCGCACACCATAGCATGGTCCCTGCTCACCATGTTAGTGGCCTGCAGAAAGGGAGCCAGCACTAAGCACACCTGCTGCATGTGCCTCCAGTCATCATCGGGGACGATGGACGGGATGTTGCTGGTCTTGTCCCTTCTCTGAGCGGCGGAAACAGTGGCCAGGGCAAGGTACTGTTTGACAGCGCGCTTCTGTTTAACCAGACGTTACAACATCGCCAGGGTGGAGTTCCAGCGAGTCAGAACGTCAAGGATCAGCCGATGGCATGGCAGATCCAGCTCCTTTTGCACGTCTTCCAGGCTCGCACAGGCTGCAGCCGAGCGCCGGAAGTGACGCACAACGTTCCTTGCCGTTTCCAGCAGTTCGCCCATCCCCTGGTAGGTGCGCAAGAACTTCTGCACCACCAGGTTCAGCACGTGGGCAAGACAGGGGATGTGGGTCAGGTTTCCCCTGTCTATTGCGGCAACCAGATTGGCCCCATTGTCGGCCACCACCTCTCCGACTCTGAGGCCTCTGGGGGTCAGCCAAATCCTCTCCTGCTCCTGGAGTTTGGCCAACACATGGGTTGCCGTCAGCTTGGTCTTCCCAAGGCTGACCAAGTGCAGCAGCGCTTGGCAGTGGCGGGCCTTCACGCTGCTGCTGAGGTGGGGAGTTTGGCCAGGTGTGCCGGAGGATGGCAGAGGATCGGAGGAACCTGCTGCAGTTCCCCTGACCCTGCGGGGTGGCACCACCCACTGTGTTGCTGCTGCTGCTGTGCCCGCTGCTGCTCTCCCATCCTCACCCCCTTCCACCAAGCTGACCCAGTGGACAGTGAAGGACAGGTAGCGGCCTGTCCCGAAGCGGCTGCTCCAGGAGTCCATGGTGACGTGGACCCTTTCACCAACCGCGTGCTCCAGCCCTCGCTCCACATTGGCCATCACAAAGCGGTGCAGTGCAGGAATGGCCTTGCGGGAGAAAAAGTGTCTGCTGGGGAGCTGCCAGTCTGGGGCTGCGCAAGCAAGCAGCACACGAATGTCGCTCCCCTCCTGCACGAGCGTGTACGGCAGGAGTTGGGAGCACTTGGCCCGTGCCAGCAAGCCGTTCAGCTGCCGCACGCGACGGCTGCTGGGAGGCAGAGCCCTAACCACCCCCTGGAAGGACTCGCTCAAAAGGCTCTGGCGTGGCCTTTTGCTGGCACGGGAATCAGCAGACACAGCGGAGGAGGCCACTGAGGACTGGCTGCCAGAACAGGCCTCAGTGTCGGCGGCAGGAGTTGCAGAGGGGGGAGGAGCAGTGCGTTTCCGCACTCCTGCTGGTGCTGCTGGAGGAGCAGGAGGGCGGGTGGCTGCTGTTGCTGCTGCTGCTGAAGGCTGTGCAGTGATGGGTGTGGTGCCACTGCCAGCACCAGATGCCTTCAGCCTCTGGAACTCCTCATGCTGGTGGAAATGTTTCGCAGCAAGGTGGTTGATGAGCGAGCTGGTGCTGAACTTTAAGGGGTCTGCACCTCTGCTCAACTTCCGCTGACAGTGGTTGCAAGTGGCGTACTTGCTGTACACAGTGGGCATGGTGAAATATCGCCAGATTGGTGACTTAAACATCCCCCTACGGCATGGAAGCGCTGCTGCCTGTCTCCCTGTGGTGGTTGGGGGGGGGGGCTTGGGGGGCTTGGGTGCGGCTGGTGGTGGTACTGGCAGATGCTGCTGCTGCTGCTGCTGAGCCTGAGACACCAGCAGGCTGTGGGACCTGCCTACTGCTGCCAATGCTTGCAATGATGCGCCTCCTTGCAAGGCCCACAAGAGCATCCTCCTCCTCCTCCTCAGAGCTGCTGAGGATGACATCCCCTGGAGGTGGTGGCACCCAGTCTCTGTCTGTCACCGGGTCATCATCATCCTCCCCCTCCTGAAACATGTCCTGCTGGGATGATGACCCCCCAAACTCCTCTCCTGATGCATGGATGGGCTGCTTGACTGTCGCCACAGTCTTGCTGTCCAATCCCTCATCCCCCAAAGTGCCCATCAGCATCTCCTCCTCAAGATCGCCAACAACAGCAGACAATTTACTCATGATGCCTGGGGTCAAAAGACTGCTGAATGACAGGTCGGCGAGTGACGGTGAACTGGCCTCCTCCCCAGACCCTGCTGGGCGGCTGCTGCGAACAGGGGTGGTGGTGGTGGTGGTGAGGGTGGAGGCCTCGGATGCAGAGCTGATGGCGGGCTGCTCATCCTCCGTCATGAGTTGCACCACAGTGTCTGCATGCTTTTCCTCAATGGGACGTTTCCGACCCGGCTGGAGGAAAATCGGAGCAGGTGCTACACGCTGCTGCTGCTGTGTCTCTGCAGCGTGAGTTGCAGATGCTCCTGCTGGGCGGCGCCCAAGGCGTCCACGGCCAGTGGCTATGGGAGGAATGTTAGCCACTGACGCTGCTGCTGCTGCTGCTGCTGCGGAACTGTGCATGGTGGCGCGGCCGCGGCCTGCCACAATGCTGCTCCCTCTCCTCCTGATTCCCTTGCTGCCCTTCCCCTTGCCCAAACCGCGCTGGCTGCCACTTCCAGACATCTTCGATGTTTTGGGCGTATAGACAAAAGTTTTTTAAAAGGGCGGGTGAAAAGTGGGGTACTTTAATGGAGTGGGTTGGTGGGTGAGGTGACTGAGTGAGTGTCCCTAGTACAGTAAGTAAGTAGTAACAGTCAGGAAGTACAACTAGCAGTTACAATAATCAGTAGTAATCACAAGTAAATTTAGTGTGTGTACACTACAGACAGTGAGTGCACGCACGCGCAAACACGCGCAGGAGCTAGCCTATGAACAGTGACTGAGTGAGTGTCCCTAGTACAGTAAGTAAGTAAGTAGTAACAGTCAGTAAGTACAACTAACTAATTACAATAATCAATCAGTTATCAGAAGGAAATAGAGTGTGTGTAGTGTGTACACAGACAGTGAGTGCACACACGCAGGAGCTAGTAGCCTATGAACAGTGACTGAGTGTCCTAGACTCCTAGTACAGTAAGTAGTAACAGTAAGTACAACTAACTAATTACAATAATCAATCAGTTATCAGAAGGAAATAGAGTGTGTGTAGTGTGTACACAGACAGTGAGTGCACACACGCAGGAGCTAGTAGCCTATGAACAGTGACTGAGTGTCCTAGACTCCTAGTACAGTAAGTAGTAACAGTAAGTACAACTAACTAATTACAATAATCAATTACAATAATCAATCAGTTGTCAGAAGGAAATAGAGTGTGTATTGTGTACACAGAAAGTGAGTGCACACACGCAGGAGCAGCTAGTAGCCTATGAACAGTGACAGTGAGTGTCCTAGTACAGTTACAGTATATAACTACAATACTAATACAATCAGTAGTAAAGGACAGCAGAAATACTGGTATAGAATAGAGAGAAATAAACAGAGGACAGGAGGACAGCTGCCCACACAGGCAAGGCCCTGAGGCCTAAAGCTGTAAGCCTGCAGCAGCTGGCCTGTCTCTATGTAACACAAAAGCTACTAACTAAAATACAATGTCTAACTAACTAACAACAATATAGGTGTGTATAGGAGGTGTATGTGAGCAAAAACGCTAGGTAAATGACCACAATAGAGCTCTTGCTAAGCCAAAGCACAAAGGAGCAACTCTCTCTCTGTACAAGTCTCAGGCAAGCACGGAGAAACCTAACATGGCGGCCGCTATTTATAGGGTAGGGGCTGGCCAGGGTCCCCCTCTGTGATTGGCTGCCGTCAGAGGGCCTGGGAGCCCTCTGATTGGCTCTAAGGACATCAATCTGGGCTATGACGCTATTCGAGCTCGGTACCGAGCTCGAATAGCGCCGTTTGCTCGAATAGCTCGAATAGTGAATGGGCTATTCGAGTGTACTCGGATAGCCCATTCGAATAGCTCCAGCTATTCGGAGCTCGAATACCGAGCTCGAATAGCTGAAAAAGAGCTCGAATATTCGAGCTACTCGAATATTCGAGCTCTGCTGAGCACCACTGGGCAGAGGTAGCACAAGGGGACAAATGAAGGCAAAGGGGGACAGAATGAGGCACAAAGGGGTACAGAAGGAGGCAGAGGTGGCAGCTGCCTGTAGATAAAGCAGAAGCAAGTAAAAGAAGACCCATGGGGCGGAGCTTAGTCCAGGGATGGGGGTTAATTTGTGGGCGGGGCTTAATCCAGCAACATGGTGCCCCCCAGGACCAATGGCACTCCAGGCAATGGCCTGTACTGCCTATGCCTAGAGGCGCCCCTGTCTGCAACGATCTGCTCATGGCAAGGGACAGAGGGGAATGCTCCATCCTAATCCTGTTGGATCTCTCAGCGGCTGTTGATACAGTTGACCATGAAATCCTGCTTAACAGACTGCAGGAGTACTGTGGCATCAGTGGATCAGTCCTCCAGTAGTTCAGATCATTCCTGACTGACAGAACACAGAGAGTATCCCTAGGACCTATCATGTCCAAACCTGCACCTCTACAATTCGGAGTGCCACAAGGATCAATCCTATCCCCTCTGCTGTTTGCAATCTACATGTTGCCACTCGGTACACTTATCCAACGACATGGCCTGATGTACCACTGCTACGCCGATGACACACAGCTATACCTGTCCTTCAAACCTGGTGGAACAGACCCTACCCCAAAAATAAACACTTGCTTAGCTGAGCTTCAGGCATGGATGAATGATAACTGGTTGAAACTGAATGCTGACAAAACTGAGGTCCTTTTTGTCCAAAGCCAGCACTCGCCATCAAAACAGCTCTATCCTAAAGCAACACCAATCAGGATTGGGAATTCAGACATAAACAGCTCCAACCTTGTGCGCAGCCTTGGCGTATTAATCGATGGGGAATTGAGTTTCAGAAACCAAATTTCATCTGTAGTCAAATCTTCCTACTTTCATCTGAAGAACATTGCAAAGATTAAACATCTGATTCCCCCAGAGGATCTTCAAACCCTAGTCCACGCCTTCATCACATCACGACTGGACTACTGCAATGCCCTTTATGCTGGCCTCCCCAAAAAGGACCTGCGGCGCCTGCAATTAGTGCAGAATGCTGCTGCCAGATTGCTAACAAACCAGCCTCGCCACTGTCACATTACACTGATCCTTCGCTCACTGCACTGGCTACCAGTAGAATGGAGAAAACTCTTCAAGATTGGACTGCTGACATTCAAATCCCTGCACAATCTGGGCCCTGGATACATGAAGGACCTGCTGAAGCTGCACCACACCTCTCACAACCTCAGATCAGCAAGTTCTATAAACTTGGTCACTCCCAGAGTGCACCTCAAAAAATCTGGAGACAGAGCCTTCTGTCACGCTGCCCCTACTCTTTGGAACTCCCTGCCACACCCAGTAAAGACAGCACCATCCCTGGAGCTATTCAAATCCAGACTGAAAAGCCACCTGTTTAGCCTGGCATTTCCAGACTTATAAAATTCTTCCTCTGTACCACGATGGTCGGAGCCATGCTTATGCGCTTTGAGTCCTACGGGAGAAAAGCGCTCTACAAATGTTATTTGTTGTTGTTAAGTGTGGTGGAGTTGGTGGGGACCGCAGAACCCAAAAGCTTGCTATAATAGTTTTCAAAAATGTTAAGCACTCTGGAGGGAAGATTTTTGGTGGCACCTCTAGAGTTACGCTGTTTATAAACGTGAGGAGGTTTGTAATATTGATTAAGCTTGCGTGCAAATTGAGTTGAGAACTTCAATGCTTTTGCATGTGAAATATTAACAAAGTTGTTGTTCGACTCTTTTCAAATGAATTTCATGCAGTATGCTATTATCTACGACATTAAAATGAAGTTTATGCAGAGCGTCCAATTCCGCTTTAAGTAAGGAAATCCTTTGAGACCACAGTTTTATTGCTCGGACTGCCTTAGCTAATAAAACGCCTCTAATGACCAATTTATGAGTTCCCCATCTAAGGGCCAGGAAGTATTTTCATCGCTGTTAAACAAAAAATATTCCTCCAACTCTCCCGCCACTTCCAATCTATCTGAATCACCTGCCAGCAAGGAGTCGTTAAAGAGACTCCGTAACAAAAAAAAATCCTGGAGTGTACTTACCTCGGGAGGGGGAAGGCTCAGGGTCCCAATGAGGCTTCCTCCTCCCCTGTAGCTGCAGGCAGTCCAGTGCTGGCTCCCCCGGAGTGTCCCTCAATCCTTCCTCCACAAGCCTGACAAGCGCTGATTTATTAGCCTTCCCTGGCTCCAGCGGGGGGCGCTGTTGCACCTCTCTGTAAGGAGATAGGCGGAAATAGCCGATCTCTGTGGTGTCCACTCTACTACGCAGGCACAGGAGACTTGTAGGAGACTTGCGCTTGCGCAGTAGTGCAGACTGACAGCGATCGGCTATTTCCGCCTAACTCCGAGCGAAGAGCAGATACTGACCTGCGCTGGACCCAGGAAGGTAAATATTTACATCCCCGCTGTTCGAAGGGGCACAGCGAGACCACCGTGGGACACAGGATGACGAAGGGGGGGGGGGGGAAGGGGAGCCTTGATAGGATCCGGAGGCTTCCCCCTACGGAGGTGAGTACCCCCCCCCAGGGGAACTTTTTAAAGTTACAGGTTTTCTTTAAAGGGAAGGTTCAGGGAGGGTGGAGAAAAAATAAAAATCAATTTCCACTTACCTGGGGCTTCCTCCAGCCCGTGGCAGGCAGGAGGTGCCCTCGCCGCCACTCCGCAGGCTCCCAGTGGTCTCCGGTGGCCGACCCGACCTGGCCAGGCCGGCTGCCAGGTCGGGCTCTTCTGCGCTCCAAGTCCTGGCACTTCTGCGTCCCACGCCGGCGCTCTGACGTCATCGGACGTCCGCCGGGCTGTACTGCGCATGCACCGGAGACCACCGGGAGCCTGCGGAGCGGCGGCGAGGGCACCTCCTGCCTGCCACGGGCTGGAGGAAGCCCCAGGTAAGTGGAAATTGATTTTTATTTTTTCTCCACTCTCCCTGAACCTTTCTTTTAAGTCTCCAGTTACCAGGGCGACACGGTAGACCAAAACCCTGCGACGAAGCTGTCAATATATGATGATCAGACCAGCTGCATGTCACAATGTCAGAGGAGGAGGATTTAGAGGCTAATACAACACATAGAAATATATAATCCAGATGGGCATAAGAGCTTCTGGGGTGTGAAAAAGGTATATTGAGCCCATGTTGTGGGCTCTCTAAAGATCTAAAACCTGAAATTTAGAAAAAAGACTGGAATAATGATTAAAAACATGTTTCAAGGGCTCTAATACCTGGAGGCACACATGATTGAGTAAAATACACATCAAAAGTCCCAGGCAAAAATCTAGATTTCCTATAAACCCCTATATTAAGGTCAATTTTCAATTACCCTCCACCCTTCTACGGAGGAGGGTCTCATCTGCCAGGGAATTATACTATTTCAAAAACCAGTTTACATACCATAGCTGAGAATTGAACCCAGGTCTCACTGTGTGGTGGGCAAGCACCCTAACCGCTGTACCACAACAGTAGTAACTGAAGCTGGCCTAGCATTTACTATTTATGCTCAATGCAATAGAAACATTAGGTTGCTTAAAGGGAACCTTAACTGAGAGTGATATGGATGTTTCCTGTAAACAATACCAGTTGCCTGGCAGTCCAGCTGATCTCTGTGACTGCAATAGTGGCTGAATCACACCCTGAAACAAGCATGCAGCTAATCCAGTCTGACTTCAGTCAGAGCAACTGATCTGCATGCTTGTTCAGGGGCTGTGGCTAAAAGTATTAGAGACACAGGATCAGCAGGCGATTCAGGCAACTGGTATTATTTTAAAAGGAAAAATCCATATCCTTCACCGTTTAGGTTCCCTTTAAGGATTTGTAGCATAAAAGCCAACTCACATTGGCTGGGATTTGAACCCGGGGCTCACTGTGTGGTGGGCAAGCACCCTAACTGCTGTACCACAACAGTAGTAACTGAAGCTGGCCTAGCATTTACTATTTATGCTCAATGCAATAGATACACTAGGTTGCTTAAAGGGAACCTTAACTGAGAGTGATATGGATGTTTCCTGTAAACAATACCAGTTGCCTGGCAGTCCAGCTGATCTCTGTGACTGCAATAGTGGCTGAATCACATCCTGAAACAAGCATGCAGCTAATAGAGTTGGGCCGAACCTCCGATTTTAGGTTCGCGAACTTCCGTGGAAGGTTCGGTTCGCGTTAAAGTTCGCGAACCGCAATAGACTTCAATGGGGATGCGAACTTTGAAAAAAAAAAATAATTATGCTGGCCACAAAAGTGATGGAAAAGATGTTTCAAGGGGTCTAACACCTGGAGGGGGGCATGGCGGAGTGGGATACATGCCAAAAGTCCCGGGGAAAAATCTGGATTTGACGCAAAGCAGCGTTTTAAGGGCAGAAATCACATTGAATGCTAAATGACAGGCCTAAAGTGCTTTCAAACATCTTGCATGTGTATACATCAATCAGGTAGTGTAATTAAGGTACTGCTTCACACTGACACACCAAACTCACCGTGTAACGCACCGCAAACAGCTGTTTGTGTAGTGACCGCCGTGCTGGACTGGTGCGCACCATGGCGAGAGTGCAGGTTTTGGTGGCTTTACAGCCCATATGGTTGCGGTAAACAGAACAGGTAAACAGAACAGGTATACAGTGGCGGGTTCACAGAACAGGTATGCAGTGGCAGGTTCACTGAACACAACAGGTATGCAGTGGCGGGTTCACTGAACAGGTATACAGTGGCGGGTCCACTGAACAGAACAGGTATGCAGTGGCGGGTTCACTGAACAGGTATACAGTGGCGGGTTCACTGAACAGGTATACAGTGGCGGGTCCACTGAACAGAACAGGTATGCAGTGGCAGGTCCACTGAACAGAACAGGTATGCAGTGGCGGGTTCACTAAACAGAACAGGTATACAGTGGCGGGTTCACAGAACAGGTATGCAGTGGCAGGTTCACTGAACACAACAGGTATGCAGTGGCGGGTTCACTGAACAGGTATACAGTGGCGGGTCCACTGAACAGAACAGGTATGCAGTGGCGGGTTCACTGAACAGGTATACAGTGGCGGGTCCACTAAACAGAACAGGTATGCAGTGGCGGGTTCACTAAACAGAACAGGTATACAGTGGCGGGTTCACAGAACAGGTATGCAGTGGCAGGTTCACTGAACACAACAGGTATGCAGTGGCGGGTTCACTGAACAGGTATACAGTGGCAGGTCCACTGAACAGAACAGGTATGCAGTGGCGGGTTCAATGAACAGGTATACAGTGGCGGGTCCACTGAACAGAACAGGTATGCAGTGGCAGGTTCACTGAACAGGTATGCAGTGGTGGGTTCACAGCACAGGTATGCAGTGGTGGGTTCACAGAACAGGTATGCAGTGGTGGGTTCACTGAACAGGTATGCAGTGGTGGGTTCACAGCACAGGTATGCAGTGGTGGGTTCACAGCACAGGTATGCAGTGGTGGGTTCACAGCACAGGTATGCAGTGGTGGGTTCACAGAACAGGTATGCAGCCAGACAGGAACAAGTTAAGCCTAACTAATCTTTCCCTGAGAGACAGTCTGCAGCAGCTCGCCCTACTCTCACTAACGCAGGCAGCACACGAGTGACCGTAATGGCCGCCGCTGCCTGCCTTATATAAGGGGGGGTGGGGCTCCAGGGGCTAGTGTAGCCTAATTGGCTACACTGGGCCTGCTGACTGTGATGTAGAGGGTCAAAGTTGACCCTCCATGTGCATTATGGGGCGAACCGAACTTCCGCAAAGGTTCGCCTGCGGGACGCGAACGCGAACCACTGAAGTTCGCATGGAACCGTTCGCAGGCGAACCGTTCGGCCCAACTCTAGCAGCTAATCCAGTCTGACTTCAGTCAGAGCACCTGATCTGCATGCTTGTTCAGGAGCTGTGGCTAAAAGTATTAGAGACACAGGATCAGCAGGCGATTCAGGCAACTGGTATTATTTTAAAAGGAAAAATCCATATCCTTCACCGTTTAGGTTTCCTTTAAGGATTTGTAGCATAAAAGCCAACTCACATTACTATGTAAACTGGTTTTTGAAATAGTATAATTCCCTGGCAGATGAGATGAGGGAATAGGCAGAAGGGTAGAAGGGTGGAGGGTAGCAGCTGTCCCTTAACTAATTAGTGTAGGCAGACAAGTGAGTGAAATGGCATAAGGACCTTGCTTGGAGGAGGAGGAGGAGGAGGGGGGGCGGGCCTCCAGCAGTGAGAGCAGTGTGTTTGGCAATAATGTGCCTGCCGACTGTGATGTAGAGGGTCAAAGTTTTGCTCAATAGAGCATTATGCGGCGAATCGAACTTCCGCAAAAGTTCGCCTACTGCAGGCGAACGCGAACCCCCAAATTTCGCCTGGAACCGTTTGCCGGCGAACAGTTCGCTACATCTCTATAGCAGATTCATAGAATAATAAAAACTGCGAAATCGGGATCCATGAAAAACACAGAAGCAACAAAATATACAACAACATTAGCATAATACACCTAAAGCAAAAACTCCTTCTGGGCAAAAACTCCTCTTAATACCACCTCACTACAGGCCCAGGAACTCTCAGTGGCACAGGGACAATCACTGAGAAGGGGGGGGGGGGGGGGGGGGGGAAGACTGATACCCAACAGAAACTGTCGGAAACAGGCAGAAATCACGACATACACTCCGACTGAAGCAGCTCAATTATTGGACTGCCAGAAGTGTGGAAGTTTCTTTGGAGGACGTTTCAAATTAGCTGTGAGTTAATGAAGGGACAGGTGATGACTGAGGGAATTCAGCAGGGAGACTCCTTGTTCCAATGAAGAAATGACATGCATTTTCCCATTTTTAGAAAGAAGTGGTTTGGTGGGGAAACCCCATTTCTACATCTTCTGGTTCTGTCTGAGATAAGCTGTGAAAGGTGCCGGGGATCTTCTCGTCAGCAAGGATGAATGTCCTTATATGGGTCTGGTAGGTGCACACCAAGGCTTCCCCAGGTATTGGGCAACAGGCAATGGAATCACTACAAATTTTCTCCAGTAGGTGGACTGGTTTGGGTAGTCTACGGGCCCGTTTGATTGTGTATTCAATTTCGGAAAATCGAGGTAAAGCAGATTTCACCAACTGATCCCTCTAAACTTGCGGTTGCATCTGCGATTACGATCCTCCAGATCAGCCATCTTCAGCTTCATTTGTTTGTTTTCAGCCTGAAGCATTCACTGAGTTATTATGTTCAGTAATAGGCTGTGAAATGCGAGCTTCATTATCTGCAACCCTATCGCCCAGGGAACTGAGGGACTGCTGCAAGGCATTAGTAACTGACATCAGGCTTTGGGTAATCGAAGTTTGCAAGGCCGAGAGCATATCTTTCAGGTACATTTGAGAAATAGACTGGTCAGAAGCTGGGAAGGAGGCAAAATCCACACCAGGGCCTAACTCCAGATAGACAGGAGCACAAAACGGGTCAGCCTGATCAGCTTGTGAAGAGTCAAATAGCCTAGGCTTAAGCCTTGTACATACTATCAATTATAATTGGCCAATGATTGGCCAATTTTACAACCTCCATGTAGTATGAGGGCCAATACTATGAGCAGATTGTGCAGGTAAGCTCCCATACTACATGGAGGTGGTGAAATTGGACAATCATTGGCCAATTATAATTGATAGTGTGTACAGGGCTTTAGCAGGGCTCTGAAAACTGGGAGAAGCAGTTTCTGGCCCGGAGTCATCAGCATTCTGTGTCTGGGCAGAGGAGCTACTATCAATAGAAGAGGCAGCAGAGGTCCGCTTTATAGTAGCTGGGTTGGGCACAGGAGAGGACGTAAGGCGTGCAGGGGATGCAGAGTTATGCATCACCGCCGCTACATAGGAAGAGGGAGAGTTGGCGCCATCTTTGCCCAAGGCCTGCAGCCTACCTCGCTGCCGCTCAAAATGTCGGGTATTATGATTATTTTATGTTGAAACATTGCTGCGTTACAATTATTTTCTGGTGAAACATAGCTGCGTTATGAATATTTTATGGTGAAACACTGCTGCGTTACAATTATTTTCTGGTGAAACATTGCTGCGTTATGAATATTTTATGGTGAAACATTGCTGCGTTACGATTATTTTCTGGTGAAACATTGCTGCGTTATGAATATTTTCTGGTGAAACATTGCTGCGCTACGATTACTTTCTGGTGAAACATTGCTGCGTTATGAATATTTTATGGTGAAACATTGCTGCGCTACGATTATTTTCTGGTGAAACATTGGCGCATTACGATTATTTTCTGGTGAAACATTGCTGCATTACGATTATTTTCTGGTGAAATATTTCTGCATTACAATATTTTCTGGTGAAACATTGGCGCATTACGATTATTTTCTGGTGAAACATTGGCGCATTACGATTATTTTCTGGTGAAACATTGGCGCATTACGATTATTTTCAGGTGAAACATTGCTGCATTACAATTATTTTATGATGAAACAGTGCTGCGTTAAAATTATTTTCTGGTGAAACGTTGCTGCGTTACGAATATGTTATGGTGAAACATTGCTGCGTTATGAATATTTTCTGGTGAAACATTGCTGCGTTACGATTATTTTCTGGTGAAACATTGGCGCATTATGATTATTTTCTGGTGAAACATTGCTGCATTACGATTATTTTCTGGTGAAATATTTCTACATTACAATATTTTCTGGTGAAACATTGGCGCATTACGATTATTTTCAGGTGAAACATTGCTGCGTTACAATTATTTTCTGGTGAAACATTGCTGCGTTACGAATATGTTATGGTGAAACATTGCTGCGTTACGATTATTTTCTGGTGAAACATTGCTGCTTTATGATTATTTTCTGGGGAAACATTGCTGCGTTATGAATATTTTCTGGTGAAACATTGCTGCATTATTACTTTATGGTGAAACATTGCTGCTTTACGATTATTTTCTGGTGAAACATTGCCACATTACGATTATTTTCTGGTGAAATATTGCTGCATTACGATTATTTTCTGGTGAAACATTGCCGTAATATGATAATTTATGGTGAAACATTACTGCGCTACTATTATTTTATGGTGCAACCTTGCCACATTATGATTATTTTCATGGGGATGCACCCCATGAAGCAGATATGCATAGGAGCAGACCAGCAGAGGAGCAGATCAGCAGACCAGCAGAGGAGCAGATACGCAGAGGAGCAGACCAGCAGAGGAGCAGACCAGCAGAGGGGCAGAGGAGCAGACCAGCAGAGGAGCAGAGCAGCAGACCAGCAGAGGAGCAGAGCAGCAGAGGAGCAGAGCAGCAGAGGAGCAGATAGGCTGAGGAGCAGAGCAGCAGACCAGCAGAGGAGCAGAGGAACAGACCAGCAGAGGAGCAGACCAGCAGAGGAGCAGAGGAGCAGACCAGCAGAGGAGCAGACCAGCAGAGGAGCAGACCAGCAGAGGAGCAGACCGGCAGAGGAGCAGACCGGCAGAGGAGCAGACCGGCAGAGGAGCAGAGCAGCAGATCAGCAGAGCAGCAGACCAGCAGAGCAGCAGACCAGCAGAGGAGCAGACCAGCAGAGGAGCAGACCAGCAGAGGAGCAGACAGGCAGAGGAGCAGACCAGCAGAGGAGCAGACCAGCAGAGGAGCAGAGCAGCAGAGAAGTTGACCAGCAGAGCAGCAGACCAACAGAGGAGCAGACCAGCAGAGGAGCAGTGCAGCAGAGGAGCAGACAGGCAGAGGAGCTGACAGGCAGAGGAGCAGAGCAGCTGACAAGCAGAGGAGCAGACCTGCAGAACAGTAGACCAGCAGAGGAGCAGATAAGCAGAGGAGCAGAGCAGCAGAGGAGGAGACCAGCAGAGGAGCAGATAGGCAGAGGAGCAGACCAGCAGAGGAGCAGACCAGCAGAGGAGCAGAGCAGCAGATAGGCAGAGGAGCAGAGCAGAAGACCAACAGAGGAGCAGAGGAATAGACCAGCAGAGGAGCAGAGGAGCAGACCAGCAGAGGAGCAGACCAGCAGTGGAGCAGACCAGCAGAGGAGCAGACCGGCAGAGGAGCAGACAGGCAGAGGAGCAGACCAGCAGAGGAGCAGAGCAGCAGAGAAGCTGACCAGCAGACCAGCAGAGCAGCAGACCAGCAGAGGAGCAGACCAGCAGAGGAGCAGACAGGCAGAGGTGCAGACAGGCAGAGAAGCAGACCAGCAGACGAGCAGAGCAGCAGAGAAGCTGACCAGCAGAGCAGCAGACCAGCAGAGCAGCAGACCAGCAGAGCAGCAGACCAGGAGAGGAGCAGACCAGCAGAGGAGCAGACCAGCAGAGGAGCAGTGCAGCAGAGGAGCAGACAGGCAGAGGAGCAGAGCAGCTGACAAGCAGAGGAGCAGACCAGCAGAGGAGCAGAGCAGTAGACCAGTAGAGGAGCAGATAGGCAGAGGAGCAGAGCAGCAGAGGAGGAGACCAGCAGAGGAGCAGATAGGCAGATAGGCAGAGGAGCAGACCAGCAGAGGAGCAGAGCAGCAGAGGAGCAGAGCAGCAGTTAGGCAGAGGAGCAGAGCAGAACGCGAACTTTATGGCGGTTCGACCCACCTCTTATACTACATAATTAGGGTCAATTTTGACCCTCTACGTCACAGTCAGCAGGCACAGGGTAGCCAATCAGGCTACACTCCCTCCTGGAGCCCCACCCCCCCCTTTATAAGGCAGGCAGTGTCAGCCATTTCACTCACTCGTGTGCCTGCAGTAATTAGAAAAGGGAGAGCTGCTGTGCAGACTCTCATAGGGAAAGATTAGGCTCTTGTAGGCTTGTTAGCTTGCTCCTTGCTGATTCCTATTGCTAAAAAAGCACCCCTCAGCAACTCTTTTGAGAGCTAATCTTGTTCTTGTAATCTATTTTTATTTTTTTGTGTGGCTCACTTGCATTATATACAGCCCTGTCAGTCAGTCGCAGCTGGTCTTTGGGGTAATTCCTACTGTGCCACTGCCAGGCCCAGCACATTCAGTGACTGACTACCTGTGTGTGTGACAGGCAGCTGTACATTTGTAATCCCATCCCAATCACTGCACCTGTTCAATGTTCCGTGCACCTACAGACGTGAGCGCATTTATTGTTAATATCACCAGTCATTGCAACTGTTCACGGTACCTGTGTGTGTGTGTGTGTGTGTGTGTGACAGGTGCACATTTGTAATACCCAGCAGCACTGCATATACCTACCTGATGTTCAGTGCACCCATTTACCCACGTGAGCGCACGCAGTGTGATATTTAATACCACCAGTCACTGTACCTGTTCACGGTACGTGTGTGTGACACGTGCACATTTAATACCCATCATTGCATATACCTACCTGTTGTTCAGTGCACCCACTTACCTATGTGAGTGCACGCAGTGTGATATTTAATACCACCAGTCACTGCATACCTGTTCACTGCACCTGTGTGACTGCACATTGTATTAGTCAAGTCAGTGCATACCTTCCATTTCATCTCCCCCAATATGGGCAAAACAGGCAGAGCCAGAGGCAGGAAACCCGGCAGGTCTGTTCGAGGTCATGCTGTCGTGATTTCGTGTGGCCCTGGACCAAAGTACAGTGTTCAGAAGGCACGTGCCATCAACCCCCAAGATTGTCAGGACATAGTTGACTATTTAACACAGAACACCTCAGCTTCCACACGGAAGCGTGACATATCTTCCTCCTCCTGCTCTGATTCTGGCACCCCACTTAACACTCAGTCAGCAGCCACCAAAGACTCCATCATCCCAGGGCTCAGCAGTGTGGAAATGTTTTTGTGTGTCTCAGATGAGAGCGATGCCATCTGTACTCTCTGATGTCCCGAACGGTTCGCCCGTGAACGGTTCCAGGCGAACTTTAGGTGGTTTGCGTTTGCCGGCGAAGGCGAACTTTTGCGGAAGTTCGATTCACCCCATAATGCTCCATTGAGCAGAACTTTCACCCTCTACATCACAGTCCGCAGGCACATTGTCACCATTCAGAGACTGCACTCACTCTTGGAGCCCTACCCCCCCTTATAAAAGGCAAGGTTCTCCTGTCGTTTTACTCACTTGTCTGCCTACAGTAATTAGTTAAGGGACAGCTGCTGACAGACTCTGCTAGGGAGAGTTTAGTTAGGCTCTTGTAGCCTTGTTCCTAGCTGATTGTTATTCCTTATATTACCCTCTCTCCCTCACCCCGGAGGGAGGAGGGTCTCATCTTCCAGGGAATTGTAGTATTTCAAAAGGCAGCTTACATACCGTGGCTGGGAATTGAACCCAGGTCTGAGTGTGTGTTAGGTAACTCACCTAACCACTATACCACCACCAACACTACATGCTGAAGCCAGCCTAGCATGTACCATTATGATCAATCCAAGAGAAAAATTAGCTTGCTTAAGGATTTGTAGCATGTCAAAAGCCAACTCGCATTGGCTGGGAATCGAACCCAGGCCTACCACTCTGTAGGCTGCTATCCTAACGATTATACCACCAACACAACACACTACAAGGCTACATGCTGAAGCCAGCCTAGCATGTACCATTGTGATACACCCAAGAGGAAAATGAGCTCTCTCTCTCTAGGACTTGATGCCATTGACCTGAATTTTCAGCTTAAAACCATCAACGGATACCGGCAGAATTTCCCAGGCAATTTTGGAATTCCGCCAGATTGAAAAAACAATTTCGTTCCGACCAAACGGAATGGAATGACCAATTTTCACCTAAAATTGCGGAAAATACAATTTCGCGGAAAGCGGTGACCATCCCTACTAGAGAAAGAGAGAGAAAGAGAGAGATGAATCTACATGGCTATCTGGGGTTCTCTTCAGACAACTGTTGAACACAAAAGGCAAGGCCATGCCTGGGTGGGGTCGAACCACCAACCTTTCAGTTAACAGCCAAACATGCTAACCAATTGTGCCACACAGACACTGTGTACCGCAAAGACTGTGCACGCAGTTGCTGTTGAATGATTTTATGGGGATGTATGTGTGTCTTTTGGAGGGAGGAAGTAAGTCTGCTCCAAGAAGTTTCAGCATGTAGTGTTGGTGGTATAATGGTTAGGATAGCAGCCTACAGAGTGGTAGACCTGGGTTCTATTCCCAGCCAATGTGAGTTAGCTTTTGACCTGCTACAAATCCTTAAGCAAGCTAATTTTTCTCTTGGATTGATCATAATGGTACTTGCTGGGCTGGCTTCAGCATGCAGTGTTGGTGGTGGTATAGTGGTTAAGTGAGTTACCTACCACACACTCAGACCTGGGTTCTATTCCCAGCCAATGTGGATTGACTTTTGACATGCTACAAATCCTTAAGCAAGCTAATTTTTCTCTTGGATTGATCATAATGGTACATGCTAGGCTGGCTTCAGCATGTAGTGTTGGTGGTGGTATAGTGGTTAAGTGAGTTACCTACCACACACTCAGACCTGGGTTCAATTCCCAGCCACGGTAGCTGGCTTTTGAAATACTACAATTCCCTGGAAGACGAGACCCTGGAAGGGAGAGAGGAGGGAAGGAGGAGGGAGTCCTGGTGTCATAAAGCAGTGTAGGCCTGCAATTAAACATTCAATGAGATTTCTGACCTTAAAACACTGCTTTGTATTAAATCCAGATTTTTTTCTGGGACTTTTGATGTGTATTTCACTCAACCATGTCTTCCTCCAGGTATTACACCCCTTGAAACATCTTTTCTATAATTTTTGCAGTCAGCAGAAATTTTTCAAAAAAAGTTCACCTCCCCATTGAAGTCTATTGCGGTTCGCGGAAGGTTCAGTTTGCGCGAACTTTTGCGAACTGCACTAGACTTCAATGGGGAGGTGAACCTAACCTAAAATCGGAGGTTCGCGACATCTCTATCTGCCACCGAAAATTGAGCCGTGGAAAGTCCAAGACCCGCTTAGGGACAACTTCCTTACAAAGACATGATGACAAAGCACAAACTGCAATGGGATGACCACCTGAGGAAAAGCAGCACACAAAAGCAAATACACACACCGCAGTGAAAGATATATGCAATTATTTATCAAAAAAGGCGATACCCAAACTGTACCGTGATGTTGAAAGGCAAGTGGTGTTATCTCTGGCACACAGCGTTGGGTCAAGGGACCATCTGACCACGTGGTCTGCAAAGTACAGTCAGGCCTGCCCGAAGACTAAGTCAGTCCCCACACACAGCATCTCTACATGCACACCATGTGACTGCCTTCCCCAAGACTAAGTCAGTCCCCACACAGCATCTCTGCCTGCACGCCATGTGACTGCCTGCCCAAAGACTAAGGCAGTCCCCACACACAGCATCTCTGCCTGCACGCCATGTGACTGCCTGCCCCAAGACTAAGTCAGTCCCCACACAGCATCTCTGCCTGCAAGCCGTGTGACTGCCTGTCTAAGTCACTCCCCACACAGCATCTCTGCCTGCAGGCCGCTTGCCTTCTCCGCCACCACCAACAGGTTCCAGGACTCCAGGTGGATTCCTGAATTTTTAAGGCCACTGCTAGCAGCAGCCACTATAATAATTTTTCTGGTGTGTGTACATGCCTGCCTAATGTTTCTGGCTGCCCTGCAGCTGCAACAACAAAACAAAAGGCATGTACATGTGCCAATTCCCCTTCATGATCATTACCTTGCCGCGGTGAAGGGGCTTGCGTATCACAATAAAGCAATGACCACCGGCTATATGAGTGTCAAGGGGGGGGTGGCACACCAAAGATAATAAGGTCGTTGCTTCATTGTGGACAGACCAAATTTGATCAGCTGGACAGTCACTGTTCTGTCATTCAGCTACCTCAGCCCGGCGACCATATGGGCTGGAAAACCGCCACGGCCTGCACTCTCGCCACGGTGCGCACCAGTCCAGCACGGCCGTCACTACACAAACAGCTGTTTGCAGTCACTGCATACCTTTCACTGCATCTTTGACTGCACATTGTATTATACCTGGCAGTCAGTGCATACCTTTCACTTGAATGAATGGCAGACTTGCCCTCCATAACAGATTCTCGTTAAAGGATTTAAAGCTGATGCATCTCATATACAGAAGGGCCTCGAAAGTCCTCCTGTATTGTTATTTTTGGTCACTACCTCGGGACGTGCATGCCATGCCTGCTGCCTTCCTTGGATGTGTGGTGGTAGCCGTTTCTCAGGCTCTCACTCCGGACCGGGATTGAACCCTGACTCCCCGGCCGTACGCTTTCTTTAACAATGGTAGAGAAAGAACCATCGACAGTATGAGCAGCGATGGACTACTGGGTGCACAGGCTTGACCTGTGGCCAGAGCTGTCACAATTTGCCATCCAACTTCAGGCTTGCCCTGCCTCAAGCGTCCTAGAAAGGACCTTCAGCACTGCTGGAGGCATTGTCAGTGAGAAGAGAAGTTGCCTAGGTCAAAAAGAGTGTTCAGTACCTCACCTTTATTAAAATGAATAAGGCATGGATCCCGGGGGGCTACTGCCTGCTCGAAGACTAATGCTACATACACACTTGAGATAAAAGTCTTTGGAAAAGGCAAGATCACAGACCAATTTTACCCCATTCCATGTAGTATGAGAGCCATGCCTTCACAGTCTATTCTATGGAGCTGAACTCCCCATCAGACAGAAATCTTTGCAAGATGCTGCACACACAGATGCTGTACAGACACAAAAGATCAGTATCTGCAAAAGATCTGTTCCTGCCAAAGATCCGTTCCTGCAAAATGCATTCATAGTCTATGATATCTGCAGATCTCATACACACCTTGTGTAACAGACATTCATCTGCAGATCAGATCCACCAGAATGGGTCTTCAGATCTGCAGGTGATTGCCAGATATGCAGATGAATGTCTGTTAAACAAGGTGTGTATGAGATCTGCAGATATCATAGACTATGAATGCATTTTGCAGGAACTGATCTTTTGCAGGAACAGATCTTTTGCAGATACTGATCTGTTGCATGTGTACAGCATCTTTGTGTGCAGCATCTTGCAAAGATTTCTATCTGATGGGGAGTTCAGCTCCATAGAATAGACTGTGAAGGCATGGCTCTCATACTACATGGAGGGTGGTAAAATTGGTCTGTGATCTTGCCTTTTCCAAAGACTTTTATCTCAAGTGTGTATGTAGCCTAAGTCTGTCCCGACTCCACACGCACGCACGCACGCACGCACGCACGCACGCACGCACGCACACACACACACACACACACACACACACACACACACACACACACACACACTTGTTCTATCATTGAGCTACCTCAGCCTGGCGACCATATGGGCTGGAAAACCTCCATCACCTGCACTCTCGCCATGTTGCGCAGTAGTCCAGCACGGCCGTCACTACACAATCAGCTGTTTGCGGTGCGTTACACAGTGAGTTTTGTCTGTCAGTGTGAAGCAGAACTCTAATTACACTCCTTGTTTGATGTATACACATGCAAGATGTTTTAAAGCACGTTAGGCCTGCAATTTAGCATTGAATATGATTTCTGCCCTTAAAACGCTGCTTTGCGTCAATTCCAGATTTTTCCCCGGGACTTTTGGTGTCTATCCCACTCCGCCATGCCCCCCTCCAGGTGTTAGACCCCTTGAAACATCTTTTCCATCACTTTTGTGGCCAGCATAAATGTTACTAGTTTTCAAAGTTCGCATCCCCATTATTATTATTATTATTATTTATTGTATTTATAAAGCACCAACATATTATGCAGCGCTGGGCATTAGTTTAGGTTACAGACAATATTTAGGGGTGACAAACAGCAATATGACAATACAGGCATACAAGAAAGACCAGATCACACAGCACAGTATGAGTACAAGGTAATGCTTAGTCACTGGATGGAGCATGGAGATCACACAGCACAGTATGAGTACAAGGTAATGCTTAGTCACTGGATGGGAGCATGGAGATCACACAGCACAGTATGAGTACAAGGTAATGCTTAGTCACTGGATGGAGCATGGAGATCACACAGCACAGTATGAGTACAAGGTAATGCTTAGTCACTGGATGGCAGCATGGAGATCACACAGCACAGTATGAGTACAAGGTAATGCTTAGTCACTGGAGGGGAGCATGGAGATCACACAGCACAGTATGTGTACAAGGTAATGCTTAGTCACTGGATGGGAGCATGGAGATCACACAGCACAGTATGAGTACAAGGTAATGCTTAGTCACTGGATGGGAGCATGGAGATCACACAGCACAGTATGAGTACAAGGTAATGCTTAGTCACTGGATGGAGCATGGAGATCACACAGCACAGTATGAGTACAAGGTAATGCTTAGTCACTGGATGGCAGCATGGAGATCACACAGCACAGTATGAGTACAAGGTAATGCTTAGTCACTGGATGGAGCATGGAGATCACACAGCACAGTATGAGTACAAGGTAATGCTTAGTCACTGGATGGGAGCATGGAGATCACACAGCACAGTATGAGTACCAGGTAATGCTTAGTCACTGGAGGGGAGCATGGAGATCACACACCATAGTATGAGTACAAGGTAATGCTTAGTCACTGGATGGAGCATGGAGATCACACAGCACAGTATGAGTACCAGGTAATGCTTAGTCACTGGATGGAGCATGGAGATCACACAGCACAGTATGAGTACAAGGTAATGCTTAGTCACTGGATGGGAGCATGGAGATCACACAGCACAGTATGAGTACAAGGTAATGCTTAGTCACTGGATGGAGCATGGAGATCACACAGCACAGTATGAGTACAAGGTAATGCTCAGTCACTGGATGGAGCATGGAGATCACACAGCACAGTATGAGTACAAGGTAATGCTTAGTCACTGGAGGGGAGCATGGAGATCACACAGCACAGTATGAGTACAAGGTAATGCTTAGTCACTGGATGGGGCATGGAGATCACACAGCACAGTATGAGTACCAGGTAATGCTTAGTCAGTCACTGGAAGGGAGCATGGAGATTAGGCAAAGCGCACCACGGCAAAAACAACAAATGTGTCGCCTGCGCCGAAAAATGGGCGTGGCCATGACATTCTATGGGCGGAGCTAACGTAATGATGTAACAGCGAGGCATAAGAAAGCAGTGTTTACGCCATGATGTGGTCAAACGAGGATTCGCATCATGGGTGTGCAGAAACTGTGTGATGCTATTTAATAGTATAACGTAACCCTAAAGCAGCAAACATAGCCAACTATGACCATTAAATAATAATTGCAGCAACAGTTACCCCAGATACCACAAAATAAACGCAATGGGCAACATGTCAGCACAAAATAAACGCATTGCGGGCAACATATCAGCACAAAATAAACGCATTGCGGGCAACATGTCAGCACAAAATAAACGCATTGCGGGCAACATGTCAGCACAAAATAAACGCATTGCGGGCAACATGTCAGGACAAAATAAATGCATTGCGGGCAACATATCAGCACAAAATAAACGCAATGGGGGCAAACATGTCAGCACAAAATAAACGCAATGGGGGCAAACATGACAGCACAAAATAAACTCATTGCGGGCAACATTTCAGCACAAAATAAACGCAATGGGGGCAAACATGTCAGTACAAAATAAACGCATTGTGGGCAATATTTAATTCAGCACAAAAACGCATTGCGGGCAACATATCAGCACAAAATAAACGCATTGCGGGCAACATATCAGTACAAAATAAACGCAATGGGGGCAAACATGTCAGCACAAAATAAACGCATTGCGGGCAACATGTCAGCACAAAATAAACGCATTGTGGGCAAACATGTCAGTACAAAATAAACGCATTGCGGGAGCATTTCAGCACAAAATAAACGCAATGGGGGCAAACATGTCAGCACAAATTAAACGCAAGGGGGGCAAACATGTCAGCACAAAAACGCAATGGGGGCAAACATGTCAGCACAAATTAAACTCTGCGGCTAGTTCATGTACGGTGACCAGAGTCCCGAGGCCGGGACGTCCCGCTGCTAAAAGCGGGACGTTTCCCGGGACCTCATGCAGCCTGGGACAGCGCCCCCCGAAGGCGGGACGCGTCCCGGGTAAAGCAGGACGTATGGTCACCGTAGTTTAGAGCAATTGTGAGGGGTGGTAGGCCAGAGTGAAAAGGTGAGTTTTGAGGGCCTTCTTGAAGGTGTTGAAGGAGGGGGCTGCCTTAATGGTGTTGCAGCGGCTCTTGAGACGCCTTGGAGGCGTGTATGTGACTGGGTGATGCGGGGGACGGTCAGGCGAAGTTCATTGGAGGAGCGGAATGAGCGGCTTGGTGTGTATCTCTGAGTAAGATCAGAAATGTAGGTTGGACAGGTTTTGTGGACAGGTTTGTAGGTCAGACACAGTATCTTGAATCTGATTCTGGACTTGATAGGAAGCCAGTGGAGGGATTCTAGGAGGGGAGCCACCGTGGTGGAGCGATGGGAGCAGTGGATAATTCTGGCTGCCGCATTCATGATGGACTGCAGTGGGCCTATTCGGGTCATAGGGAGACCAGACAGAAGGGCATTGCAGTAGTCGAGGCGGGAAATTATGAGGGCATGGATGAGGAGTTGGTGGTGGCAGAGGTCAGGAAAGGGCGAATCTTACAGATGTTATGAAGGTGGAAGTTGCAGGACTTTGTGAGGTTTTGGATGTGGGGAGTGAAGCAGAGTGCGGAGTCCAGGGTGACACCCAGACAGCGGGCTTGAGAGGTAGGGCGAATGGTAGTGTGGTTAACAGTGACCTGCACATCTGGGAGGTCCAGGGATGACCGGGGTGGGAAGATCATAAATTCCGTTTTGTCTAGATTTAGTTTCAGGAAGCTAGCAGACATCCAGGAGGAGATGGCAGATAGGCAGGAAGTCTATTGCGGTTCGCGGAAGTTCGCACAAACCGAACTTTTGCGGACGTTCGCGTTCGAGGTTTGAGAACCGAAAATCGGAGGTTTGAGCCATCTGTACAGAGCAGCAGACCAGCAGAGCAGCAGAGGAGCAGAGCAGCAGACTACCAGAGGAGCAGAGGAGCAGACCAGCAGAGGAGCAGGAGATATTGTAGTAATATCAGCTGGAAGTCAAATCAATTGTATAGAATGTTCTAAGCATGTCACACAGCAGAAAGTGTTACATTACCTATAACTTTGCCGAGTTCATCTTCCACCTCTTTGTTTTCCCTGGTCTCTGGGCTTGTTCCAGCAGATCTTTGTGATTGTGAGGTTGGCAGAGGAGGCTGGGAGGAGAGTGGGGTCACTGTGTCTGTGGGAACTGAAGTCTGAACAGGCTCTCTGAGGACTGTGGGATTTTTAGTACTTGTAGTCATCGCAGTTGTTGCAAGTTCAGATGTTGAACTTTGATCAGTTTTAGGCAAGTTTGTGGTCACATGCTGGATGTCTGTGTCTTGTGTAATCGGTTCCATTCCAGTGACGGTGGCTTCTGAACCCTCAGAGGATGCGCTGGAGCCAGTTCTTGCATCAAATAGTTCTGTGCGCTTCTCAGACTGAAAGCCGTTTACTTGAACAGATTGACTTGTGTGGAGTGGACTTTCGGTGGTAACTGTATGCTGAGTCTCATGTTTTATGAGCTGGTCTTCAATGAGCAGGTCAATGGTGTTGTCTCCACTGAACATATCATTCTCTAGAAATTCAGAACAATACCAAAGAATTAACAACACCATTTACATCAAATGCAAGTTATGAAATCAAGGCATGAAATTCTAATCAAGTGGATGCAAAAATAATACTACTCTCCAACATATTAAGTGCTCTACACTAAATACACGTCGTAAATTTTCACACCTTTCACAAAGACATCACAAAAAGTGGACACTGCCCAAAAGAGTTTACCATCTAAATATATACAGTGCTGCCCATAATTATTCATACCTGTGAGGATCTGCGCGGCTGCCTGCGCAGGCAGGCAGCCTTTTGACCACTGTTCAGGTCTGCATTCTGCAGGTCTCTGGAAGAGAGACCTTCTGTCAGTTTTGCAGCTTGCTGCAGAGGAATTTGCATACGTTTGTCATGCAAATTGCCTAGCCACATCCTTTGTAGGCTTGCACTATATATACCATGTGATATCACAGATCTTTGCTGGTCATAAGGATTTGTTCCTGTGGAACACTCGTGGAGTGTCAGCCTTGCTCATTGTTTGAAGGTAGCTTAGAGTAATTCCTGGGACTGCACTAGGCAGGTTCCCTAGTGCAGTTAGGATTGCATATCTGTTTTGTTTGTCTGTTGCGATTGTCCTGTCCCAGCGGTGGCCGACAGGAGGTCGTTCTGATCTTTGTTCTTGGAGTATAGCTGGAGCAGCGGTTGCTACCAGCTATCTCATCTGATCTGCCTTGTCTGGATCGCACTCGCCTTGCGCTAGTGCTGTGGATCCTTCTGTTCTGTCTTCCTGGATCGCACTAGCCTCTTGCGCTAGTGCTGTGGATCCTATCTCTCACTTATTCCTGTTTTCGTGTATTTGTCTTGTCTGCTACGAACGCTTGCTGAAGGCTCGGTGAGGTAACCGTTAAGCAAGCGCTCGCGTCCTCTGTTTCATGTTTGTCTGTCGGTGGTTAGTTAGGCGTGCTTGTCTCTGTTGTGCTTATCACGCGGAGACCGCGCATCAACGCGTGCACTGTTGCAAATGAGTGCGGTGTTCGCGCTTAGCTAGCGTTTGTTATTTTCCTTGTCTCCTCATTGTATGATTTGCTGTGCCTTTGCTACTCTCGTGCTCTGCCTTGCTGTAGCCTTCTGTCACCTCTGGCAATCGCCTCTCTCGCGATTGCGTTCCTGCTTCATATCTGCTGTTGTGTGGGCACCGTCGCGGGTTAGCGACTAGTTTGGTGCACACACATACAATCTGTCTCTGTGCTCATTCTCAATCGCTTCTCTTGCGATTGCGTTTCTTCCCTTCGTACAATTCCTGTCTTGCGTCTGTGGCAGGGCAGAGGAGTTATATTGTAATGTGTGCAGCGCTCCAATGGCGTGGATATAAATGGAATTATAGGCTCACTACAACCATGTGCAGTGCAGCTCACAATTAGCAAAGATACATCCTCAGAGGTCACTTAATACATATTCAAATGAACAAAGTCCGGAGTTCCTTAAATCCACAATGTGCTCTAAAGTCCAGTGTATTGTAACCGTATTGATTCCAAGATCCTTAATAATAAATAGTTCCACAATATAGCAGTTATACTCTCACCGATATCCAGTGGCTGATAGCTCAGATATCAGCAAACACGCTTGTTACAGATCCAGGCATAGACTTCCTTATCAGCTTCACTCTGTATAGTACTCAAATAGATCAAAGGAAAGAGAAATATACATAGCGTAAACCAGTTTCAGCAGTGTTCCTGAGTGACACCCTCCACCAGTGAGCACCAACCTCCGTGTACACACTACTATAACATCTAAGCGCTCACCAGATTAAATGGCTGACTGTTACAGATCAGCAAATGCGCTTTGGTGTCATTCAGATACTGCCATCCGGACTTCCGCTTTTCCACCAACAATTTTCTTTCCTTAAGAACTCAAAACACCCTGGGCGTGGCCTCAGGAGCGGCGGCAGCAGAGACGCAGAGGATAGAGAGCGGCCGAGGATTTTATTGATATGCGCATTTATCTTTTACACTTGTGAGTGCACTTTTAATCTTTTTTATATTATAATAAAACGGAATTATACTATGGAGCATCTGTTTTGAGTTCTTAAGGAAAGAAAATTGTTGGTGGAAAAGCGGAAGTCCGGATGGCAGTATCTGAATGACACCAAAGCGCATTTGCTGATCTGTAACAGTCAGCCATTTAATCTGGTGAGCGCTTAGATGTTATAGTAGTGTGTACACGGAGGTTGGTGCTCACTGGTGGAGGGTGTCACTCAGGAACACTGCTGAAACTGGTTTACGCTATGTATATTTCTCTTTCCTTTGATCTATTTGAGTACTATACAGAGTGAAGCTGATAAGGAAGTCTATGCCTGGATCTGTAACAAGCGTGTTTGCTGATATCTGAGCTATCAGCCACTGGATATCGGTGAGAGTATAACTGCTATATTGTGGAACTATTTATTATTAAGGATCTTGGAATCAATACGGTTACAATACACTGGACTTTAGAGCACATTGTGGATTTAAGGAACTCCGGACTTTGTTCATTTGAATATGTATTAAGTGACCTCTGAGGATGTATCTTTGCTAATTGTGAGCTGCACTGCACATGGTTGTAGTGAGCCTATAATTCCATTTATATCCACGCCATTGGAGCGCTGCACACATTACAATATAATCTATTAGGGAGGTGATACCCCCAGAGTGTGCTGCGATCAATTGCGGCGGAGTTAGGCCTATATACTATACAATACTGGTGAGTCCCATGAGGAGCGCCTATACCACATAAATCTAAGGGCAGAGGAGTTGTTCCTCTGCACTCCACAGCTCCACCTGTCGACAGGAATTTCCCTCTACCATTGCACCTTTTGCTGGGTTCCCTCAAATTACACGCTTGTGGAGGATTTCCGCAGTGTCAGCGCACGTCTTGTGCGCTGATCACGGAGAGAATTCCACAATCGTTACAATACCCCTGGCAAATTTTGACTTCATTACTTTTATTCAACCAGCAAGTAATTTTTTGATGGAAAATGACACAGGTGTCTCTCAAAAGATAATACGACGGTGTACAAGAGGCATTATTGTGGGGAAAAAAAATTCTCCGCTTTTATTTACATTTGAACAAAAATTGTCCACTCTACAATTATTCATACCCATCTCAATAATCGATAGAAAAGCCTTTATTGGCAATTACTGCAATCAAACGCTTCCTATAATTGCAGACCAGCTTTTTGCATGTCTCTACAGGTATTTTTGCCCATTCATCTTTAGCAATGAGCTCCAAATCTTTCAGGTTGGAGAGTCTTCTTGCCATCACCCCGATCTTTAGCTCCCTCCACAGATTCTCAGTTGGATTCAACAGTGGCGTAGCTAAGGAGCTATGGGCCAATTTTTGACAGTGAAAATTTTCGGCTGCTGTGCGATCACACCAAATCGGGGGGGGAAGGGGGCAGTGTTGGACGTAGGGGTTGGGGATAGGTTGGCATCCTCACAAGTTTGCCTCAGGCAGCAAAAAGTGTAGAAGTGGCCCTGGTCATACACACGTATCAGTCACAATCATCAGCAATCTCAGACTCGACAAGCCAAGGGGTCATGGGCGTAACAATCACCCCTGTGACCCCGGGGGGCCCAGAGGGTTTGGGGCCCCTCCCTCTCTCCAACCACAACTGCAGCCAATTAGCAAATAAACGCTGCTACACAGCAGAACACTCTCTGCTGTCATTTGCTGGCTCCCGATCACATGACCCACTTGGGGATCGGGGACCAAAGGTGCCCCATGTTATTTTTTCAGGAGGGCCCTGTTGAGTCTAGTCACACCCCTGCAGGGGTCATACGGTGTTTACACATCAGGGTTTAGAAGCTGAGCACCTTGGGTGACATCACACGGGTCAGCTGTGTTGCTATGCAGGGAAGTGACGGATCGGCATGACGGGAGCCGCGCAGACAATGGGATTGGCATCTCTGGGGGTGAGTAAATCTGCCGGGCAGATCGCTCGGGGGTTGGCGTGCTGCTGTAAACACGCCTGATTATCAGCGGTCGGTACCGTCCACCTCAGCTAACTTAGGTCAGACTTGTGTATGAGATTCACACAGAGATATCAGCAATCAGGGGCGTAACAATAGACCCTGCAAGGGATGCCTCTGCAGGGGGGCTCAGAAGCCACAGGGGGCCCGTGGGGGGAAAAGGTTGAGAGACTGACAGCTAAGGGCATGGAGAGAAAAAGCATATTCTGCTCTCGCACCATTATTATATTGACTGCATGTGTCCACCACACAGATAAGGAATCATACACACTTTGGAATTTGTACACTGTCCCTGCTCCCTAGGGTTCGTAAAAATCATCTTTCTCTCACTGCTGCAAAGTTCCGATGACTTGATGTACAACCTTACAAACAAAGGAGTCACATTTTGAAAAAAAGTTGTAGACTTTCCCTTTTCAGCAATCACTCCGAAAGGATTCCTAGATTCTTATCTCGCATGGGCTAATGACCTTATGCTGTCTGATTACTTTTACAACACAGCAGAGTGGAGATTGATGTCTTACTGTTGCTGCTTCATTGAGAGCTTGTTGTCTCATACTGAGTCCAACATTCTGTAATAACATTATCAATCAGTGACATTCTAAATGTTTTGCCAAAGTTACAGTAAATACTATATCTTATGTTCAGCATGTCATTGTTGTCTCTCCATATAGCATGTGCTCTCATGTAGTAATAATACAGCTGTGTGTGTATGTATGTACTGGGAGCAGAGCTGCAACGAGGGACTTGGCTGCAAGGGGCTGGAGGAAGCCCCGGGTAAGTAGATCTGGGGGTAGCATAGATTGCCTGACGTTTCCTTTAAGTCTAAGGGTTTTTATCTGCATGGGGAAAACACATTGGTTCTTTCCTGTGCAGAAAGCGAGGGGGGTGGGGGGGTGGGGGGGGGGGGCTCATCCAAAGTTTTGCGGGGGGCCCCATCAAAAGTTTAGCAGGGGGGGCCAGTGATGTCTAGTTACGCCCCTGTCAGCAATGTAGGAGTATACAAGAGGATAGTCAGAGAGGCTATGGTCAATTCCGGCAGCAAGCAATAGGATAGTCAAAGCTACAGGCAAAGCTTCAGACAGGGATTCAGACAGGGATTCATGCACAGACAGGGATTCAGGCACAGACAGGGATTCATGCACCGCCAGGGATTCAGGCACAGACAGGGATTCATGCACCGCCAGGGATTCAGGCACAGACAAGGATTCAGGCACAGACAGGGATTCAGGCACAGACAGTGATTCATGCACAGACAGTGATTCATGCACAGACAGGGATTCATGCACCGACAGGGATTCAGGCACAGACAGGGATTCAGGCACAGACAAGGATTCAGGCACAGACAGGGATTCAGGCACAGACAGGGATTCAGGCACAGACAGGGATTCAGGCACCAACAGGGATTCAGGCACAGACAAGGATTCAGGCACAGACAAGGATTCAGGCATAGACAGGGATTCAGGCACAGAGGGATTCAGGCACAGAGGGATTCAGGCTTAGACAGGGATTCAGGCACAGACAAGGATTCAGGCTCAGACAGGGATTCGGGCACAGAGAGTGTCACGGACGGTTGCGGGGCCGCAGACGCGTCCTGGAACCGCCCGTGAAGAAAAAGCGATCGCACTCGATTCTCTGCATCGATTGCGCTTCAGATCAATAGAATCTGGATTGATTGTGTAGGAGCATCTGCCGTCTTTTCTCAGCAGAAAGATAGCATCAGCTTAACTGCAGGATGGCTCTTTTGATATGCTAATGAACAGGAACAAACCCTTGCATTCAGGAAGCTAATCCCAGCAGGGGGCTATTCAAAACCTGCTTTCCCCCCAGACTGGCCGGAGCCATATAGGCAGAATAAGAAAGCATGGAGTTTAGGATTTTGAGCATGTTTAACTTATTTTGGTTCCTGGACGTAGAAACTACGTCCAGGAACCATGCGCGCTACCGCGCGCTCCCGTGGCCGATCGCGCACGTGCATGCGTGCTCCCGGCCCGCGGTTCGTTAGCCAGGCAATCAGTGAATCGGGCTATGGTGCCGATCACTGATTCCTCTCCCCCGCTGAAAAAGCGACAGCTTCTCTCGGAAGCTGCGCCTTTTCTGGCTGTTCCCTCCCCGATGCGTCACTCTAAGCGTGTGTTACGCTTAGAGTGACGTCATGTAAACAAACTCATGGCCGCCATCTTGTGGCCAAAAAGTAAAACTACAACAAAAAGTAAAAAAAAATTAAATCAACACACAATTACATTAAAAAAATATGGTTTACATCCCACCCTCCCAAAAATACCCAAATAAAATGTTTAATATAAAAATGAAAAAAAAAAACATTACAATAAAAAACAAACAAACATGTAAATATTTACCTAAGGGTCTAAACTTTTTAAATATCAATGTAAAGATGAAATATTTCTATATTTTTTTTATTTTAAACTTGTAAATAGTGATAGATGCAAAACGGAAAAAATGCACCTTTATTTCCAAATAAAATATTGTCGCCATACATTGTGATAGGGACAAAATGTAAATGGTGTAATAACCGGGACAAATGGGCAAATACAATACGTGAGTTTTAATTATGGAGGCATGTATTATTTTAAAACTATAATGGCTGAAAACTGAGAAATAATGATTTTTTTCCGTTTTTTCTTATTCTTCCTGTTAAAATGCATTTACAGTAAAGTGGCTCTTAGCAAAATGTACCCCCCAAAGAAAGCCTAATTGGTGGCGGAAAAAACAAGACATAGATCAGTTCATTGTGATAAGTAGTGATAAAGTTATAGGCTAATGAATAGGAGGTGAACATTGCTCAAGTGAAAACGACGGAACGCGAATGGGTTAAGCAATACCGTTCAGGTGAGAAATGTGAAAGTTATATCATTCTGCTGGTCCGGATCTTGTGAGTATTTTGATATTAAATTGGGGCCACTGGCATAACCAGAACTCGGGGGATTCCACCGTGTTTTAACCGGGCATGCAAACATGCCCAAGTTTGGTATCATATGAACTGGCCTAGTCTGAGAAATATGAATATGTGATGGTCATGTGTGTGCGGAAAGCGTAAGCCGAGATATGGCAAATGTCATATTTGGTCGGCATAGAGCACCCTCCAGGGAGCTCACCGCCCCTGTCCAACCCCTGGGCTGTACTTGAGGCTCCACCCAACGGTGGGCATTGTCCAAAAGTGTTTGCAAGGGACCACTCCCTCAGTCCTCCAAATTCCACCTTCACGAAAGCACACTGCCAGCCAGGGGACCATGTGGTTGGCGGCCATCTTGTCTGAGCTGAAACAAAGGACACATGGCTAGCGGCCATCTTGTCTGAACTGAACAGAGGACATCTTCCATTTTGCTTGGATTTTAAACTTTGCTGAAACTGAACAAAAGGAACTCTACAAGTTTTCCCAGAACGGACATATTTCCACAAACCCTAAGTATTTTCTCCTTTTTTTATTTCATACTGGCTATTAATGTTTCAATAATTGTTGATTTTAATAATTGTCTGTATATATTAATTATTTATATTGCCGTGAATAAAGACTATCAAAGTCATTCACTGTTCCGCTACCCTGCTTATCAGCCGCACAACTGAACCAGACTTCTGAAGAGACGCTACTATTGTTGATATCTAGACAGAATAGAGTGTGTTTAACCGTTTTTATTTGCAGGACTAGTCAGTCAGTCGGGTCCACTGGCCCATACCAGTGGTGGTGGCAGTTATACCCTGAAATTGTGTGTAAGTTGTAATTACCGTACCTCACAGGCTCCCTTCTGGTTTGTCTGCGGCCAATTCCCAACGGTTCCTACGCATTGACTGCGACCAGAGTTCGCACGATCCGTGCGCTGGCACCGTTTGGAAGGCATTTCGCGGTTTGACCACTAGGGCTCCTGTGACAGAGAGGGATTCGGGCACAGACAGGGATTCAGGCACCGACAGGGATTCATGCACCGACAGGGATTCATGCACAGACAGGGATTCATGCACCAACAGGGATTCATGCACAGACAGGGATTCAGGCACAGACATGGATTCAGGCACAGACAGGGATTCAGGTAGGGGTACAGACAGGGATTCAGGCACAGACAGGGATTCAGGCACAGACAGGGATTCGGGCACAGACAGGGATTCGGGCACAGACAGGGATTCGGGCACAGAGAGGGATTCAGGCACAGACAGGGATTCATGCACAGACAGGGATTCAGGCACAGACAGGGATTCAGGCGCAGACAGGGATTCAGGCACAGACTGGAATTCAGGCACAGACTTAGATTCAGGCACAGACAGGGATTTATGCACCGACAGGGATTCATGCACCGACAGGGATTCATGCACCGACAGGGATTCAGTCACAGACAAGGATTCAGGCACAGACAGGGATTCAGGTAGGGGTACAGACAGGGATTCAGGCACAGACAGGGATTCAGGCACAGACAGGGATTCAGGCACAGACAGGGATTCAGGCTCAGACAGGGATTCAGGCTCAGACAGGGATTCAGGCACAGACAGGGATTCAGGCACAGACAGGGATTCAGGCACCGACAGGGATTCAGTCACAGACAAGGATTCAGGCACAGACAGGGATTCAGGCACAGACAGGGATTCAGGCACAGACAGGGATTCAGGTAGGGGCAAAGGCAGGGATTCAGGCTCAGACAGGGATTCATGCACAGACAGGGATTCAGGCACTGACAGGAATTCAGGCACTGACAGGGATTCAGGCTCAGACAGGGATTCAGGCACAGACAGGGATTCAGGCACAGACAGGGATTCAGGTAGGGGCTAAGACAGGGATTCAGGCTCAGACAGGGATTCAGGCACTGACAGGGATTCAGGCGCAGACAGGGATTCAGGCGCAGACAGGGATTCAGGCGCAGACAGGGATTCAGGCGTAGACAGGGATTCAGGCGCAGACAGGGATTCATGCACAGACAGGGATTCAGGCACAGACAGGAATTCAGGCACAGACAGGAATTCATGCACAGACAGGGATACATGCACAGACAGGGATTCAGTCACAGACAGGGATTCAGGCACAGACAGGGATTCAGGCGCAGACAGGGATTCAGGCACAGACAGGGATTCAGGCGCAGACAGGGATTCAGGCACAGACAGGGATTCAGGCACAGACAGGGATTCAGGCACAGACAGGCATTCAGGCAGGGGCTCAGACAGGGATTCAGGCACAGACAGGGATTCAGGCACAGACAGGCATTCAGGCAGGGGCTCAGACAGGGGCATGGAAGAGGAGATGTCTGCAGATCACCGCCACTGGAATAGCTAGGAAGGTGAGCCACTCTGCTGCTAGCTATTCTTACACAGGGGGAGCGGAGACATTATGGAGGCCGAGGACCACAGCAGACCACACAGCGCTGGAATCTATTGGAAGCAGGGTGTAACATCAGACCCTGCAAAGGATGCTGCTGCAGGGGGGCCCAGAAGCTGCAGGGGGCCCCGTGGAGGGAGAAGTTTGTTTTCCCTGTCCTGAGAGACTGAAAACTAAAAGCACAGAAAGAAAAAAACTTTCTGCTCTCTGCGCAATTGTTCTAATAAGTGCATCTGATCAGCCACTGATAAGGAATCATACAAAGTTTTGTAGACAAAGATTTGTAGACAGTCCCTATTCAGTGTGCAGCAGGCTCTTGTGTACATTGCCCTGCCCCTGAGTACCCTACCCACTCCCCTAATGCTGTGCACTGTAGTGATGCTGGAGGAGTGTGCAGAGCCCCGCCCCCAGCCTCTCCACCCCCTCCCCAAGTGCTGTGTACTGTAGTGATGCTGGAGGAGTCTGCAGAGCCCCGCCCCCAGCCTGTCCACCCCTCCCCAAGTGTTGTGTACTGTAGTGATGCTGGCGGAGTCTGCAGAGCCCCGCCCCCAGCCTGTCCTCCCCTCCCCAAGTGCTGTGTACTGTAGTGACGCTGGAGGAGTCTGCAGAGCCCAGCCCCCAGCCTCTCCACCCCTCCCCAAGTGCTGTGCACTGTAGTGATGCTGGAGGAGTCTGCAGAGCCCCGCCCCCAGCCTCTCCACCCCTCCCCAAGTGCTGTGCACTGTAGTGATGCTGGAGGAGTGTGCAGAGCCCGCCCCCAGCCTCTCTACCCCTCCCTGTGACAATCCAGCCCCGCGATCCCATCTAATCCGCTCCCGTTAGCGTACGCAGGAAGTACGGTGAGCAGACGGACAACAAAGACCGGTTGCTGGATCGTCAGAGGAAGAAGGTTAATGTGACAGAGCATGCCAACCCGTCTAATCTACTCCCATTAACATACACAGGAAGTACGGTAAGCAGACTGACAATAAAGATTGATCGCGCAGCTACCGACGATATGTAATGGGACAATCACTCACCAATCCCGTATTACTAGGCCACTGTTGCCATGCAGGTCTCATGCACTAGAGACGCTGGAGGCAAATTCACTGTGTGCGTAGTAAACGGTTAAGATTGGTTGCAGGTGCCCATACATGTACAATCACGATTGTATGTAGAATTGGTAAACTAAAAATATCGATTTCACGCTGGAAATCGGGTAAATTCACTGCCACCGCTGTCTGGGTTGAATGGAGCAGACGGTCTCCAACTAGCTACTCCTAAAAGGAAGAAACGGTTATTTACAAGCTAGCTAGCAAATCAACAATTTATAAGCAAATCATAAAACAATGTGGTAGTATGACTGACTCTTCAGAGGGCGGATTCATTGTAGCAACAATCAGATGACCAGAACAGGCACAAGACTGAACGATAAAATCATTAGTTTTTATTTTAAAATACATACACACAGCCTAATTTAGCCCACAGATAGATATACCTGTCTGGCAGAACAGATTGGTTTGATAGAAAGAGAGTAGAGATGAAAGAGAAACAGAATGTCTTAAAATACAGTTCAAATACCGTTATTGGTAGTCCATGCGGCAATCAAAGTCCAGAATGGCCGATTGCCATGCGGCCTGAGGCCTTTGTGGGAAATAATGCAAGATGGAGGTTTTGGCCCGTGTCCTTGCGGGATGGTCGATTGATGTTAATTGGAGGTCAGATTAAAAGGTGAAGGACCCTGGACAACCTGGGCCCAGTTAAGTTATACCCCTCACTTCAGCAAGGAGGAGTTAGGGGCGTGGATCACACACCTCTTTGGGACATGAGATGTGCCCGCCCCTTCTCATGGACACAGGAATATACCTGAATCATGATAGGTGTGCTAATCTTCAAAACCATACAGGTTATGTTAAATCTAATAACATTTTTAGGTCGATCAGAATTTATCGATAACAATGATATCAAACTTGAGGGATCAGACCCCTGGGGTATTAGAGGGTTATTTTAAAACAGTCTTACTTCAGTTCTGGGAGTCCGATTGGTAAGGAAACCTCTCAGACCCAGCGTCTCGTGAAGTCCAATATACTCTGTGAATTTGAAGGATCTGGTATTTTTGTAACCCCAGAAATATTACCAATATAGTAGTTTATGGAATATTAACGGTTACAGTAGGGTCATCAGCTCTCTGAGCCGAGCCAGCTGGGGGAGGATTCTCCTTTGATCTTCCAGCTGAGGGAACCCTGAGAGACCCCCTGTGGTTGTCTCTTTTCAAGTATGGGACTGAGGAGACTCACAGTCTGGAGGAGAGCAGTGTAGGTGTGAGATTTCTCTCTCTCTGCCTGGTGGGTGTCCTAGACCCAAGCAATATCTCAAGAGTCTTGCTTTGGGAAAGGAAGCCATTGGATGCACCTGGTGATGACAGGAGGATCTGACTTGCCCAAAGGTCATTAGCATGAAGTTGCTACATTTGACCAGGGAGAGGAACTGTGTTAACCCCTGGCTTCCCTGATCTTTTTATAAACCAAGCCTTTTCCTATCTGCTGTCACTTTTTACAGGGAATATTTTATAAGGCTCTAACCACTTTATTAGGACGAATAAACGTTTATTTGTCACACTCCCCAAGTGCTGTGTACTGTAGTGATGCTGGAGGAGTGTGCAGAGCCCTGCCCCCAGCCTCTTCACCCCTCCCAAAATGCTTTGTACTGTAGTGATGCTGGAGGAGTCTGCAGAGCCCCTCCCCCAGCCTCTCCACCCCTCCCCAAGTGCTGTGTACTGTAGTGATGCTGGAGGAGTCTGCAGAGCCCGCCCCCAGCCTCTCTACCCCTACCCAAGTGCTCTGTACTGTAGTGATGCTGGAGGAGTCTGCAGAGCCCCGCCCCCAGCCTCTCCACCCCTCCCCAAGTGCTCTGTACTGTAGTGATGCTGGAGGAGTCTGCAGAGCCAGTTCTGCTCCATCAGAGATGGACAGAGTGAGTGTAATAAGCTGCAGCTGGGAGCCCACCCGTCTGTCAGTTTTCTGTATGATTTTTTCTGCCCACCATGTGTGTCTGTATTTGCTGAGAAGAAAAGCAGGTCCGGCACCAGTCTCAATGCTTCAGGCTTGGCCTCTGACGAAGCGGGGAGACCTGCGAAACGGCTGTCAGGCCGCCCTTTTGTACCTCCATGTGCCTTTTTTCACTGTACCTGTTGGAATAAATTCTCACTGAAGCATTGAGACTGGTGCCGGACCTGCTTTTCTTCTCAGCAAATACATTGTGATATCTTCACTAGGTAAAGAGCACAGTCTGCTCGGTAATCAATTCCGACTGCCTATTCCAGCCCTCTTCGAGTGCCAGTCACTTTTACTCTTCATCTACCATGTGTGTCTGTATGTGTGAAAACATGCATGTTTTAGCCAATTTATAGAGAAAATGTACAGTGCTTCACTGCTTTCTGTTTGTATCTGCATGGGGAGAACACATTCAAGTGTGCACTAGCCAATTGTATAACATTGGTTCTCAGTTTACCTGTACTGAAAGCAAGGGGGGGCCCATCCAAAGTTTCGCAGGGGGGCCCAGTGATTTCTGGTTATGCCCCTGATTGGAAGGGGAGCCGTTTTGCTGCTATTCTTACTCAGGGGGAGCGGAAACAAGTGGGGGGGCAGGAGGACCACAAAAGGGCACCAGGCAGAGAGTCCCCGGCGTTACGGTGGGTTGGCCGTTCGTATCAGCGGGTGCTTGTAAGACGGGGGGACTCCTCTTTGGAATATAAGATGCAGGGACTTATATTCCATAAAATACGGTAATATATATAGATGACAAATAGCACCCCAATACTGCGCTCGTATATATGAATGAATCAGGGATAATCCCAATAGACAAGCATTTAACCACAATCAAGTCCTTTACAGACAGATATAATTGATGGGAGCGCTATTCCTAGATGTCTGCACCATCGGTCAAAGTTCTAAATTCAATTGGATAGCACTCAACAATACTTGTGCTTCAAAAGATCAGATGAAAGCAGGCCCCCCTTCGGGGAGAGACTCACCGGATCCTGCGGCCTCCTGGGCCCGTTCTCGCCTTCGGGGTATTGGCCACCCCGCAGCCTCACTGACAATCAGCTTTCAAGTGCTTCTGGTCTGTGTAGGCAAAAGGCAAAAAAGGGGCCTCCTCATAGCGTAAAAGCGTCTAGGTTTATTAAAAAACTTTTCTTAAAAACTTTAAAAGTAAAAAAACCTCACTACATGTGAATATATCCACATGCACACCTGGCCCCTTCTGCTCACAACAAACCGCTATTACGGCGGATTCAGGGGATGCAGGGATCAATCTGCACTTAGCCAAAGGCAAGGCACACACCTCTGCCATCCAGCTCGCCCACTTGCCCCGTGCAGTAACCCTCTGGCCGGTAAAAAACAAAGCTGCCTCCCGCACAAACAATCCTGCCGCGTCCGGCGGGTGCTGTGCGTACTAACGCACTTTCATCTGATCTTTTGAAGCACAAGTATTGTTGAGTGCTATCCAATCGAATTTAGAAATATATATAGATGAAATAGTGAATGATTGGCTTACGCATTGTCAGGTCAGGTAAGTCGCTGTCTTCTTCAGTATCCTTTGCTTTGTAAAATGTTATTCGATGTTTAATAGGCTTTAAGGACGGCTTTTCTCGCACTCTCAGTTGTCTTTGAAGTAAGGGCTTTCTTTGAACTTGCTGTGGTTGAGCAAATCGTGGTTTTGGAATCTCGACTCTTGCTTGTTCATCTCTGAGGAAGCGCTCCTCATAGCGGCCCTGTAACACAGAAGAGATGGGAATAGTATGTACATCTCTGAGGAAGCTCCTCATAGCGGCCCTTTAACACAGAAGAGATGGGAATAGTATGTTCATCTCTGAGGAAGCGCTCATCATAGCGGCCCTGTAACACAGAACAGATGGGAATAGTATGTACATCTCTGAGGAAGTGCTCCTCATAGCGGCCCTGTAACACAGAAGAGATGGGAATAGTATGTACATCTCTGAGGAAGCTCCTCATAGCCGCCCTGTAACACAGAAGAGATGGGAATAGTATGTACATCTCTGAGGAAGCTCCTCATAGCAGCCCTGTAACACAGAAGAGATGGGAATAGTATGTACATCTCTGAGGAAGCTTCTCATAGCGGCCCTGTAACACACAAGAGATGGGAATAGTATGTCCATCTCTGAGGAAGCTCCTCATAGCAGCCCTGTAACACAGAACAGATGGGAATAGTATGTACATCTCTGAGGAAGCTTCTCATAGCGGCCCTGTAACACAGAAGAGATGAGAATAGTATGTACATCTCTGAGGAAGCTCCTCATAGCGGCCCTGTAACACAGAAGAGATGGGAATAGTATGTACATCTCTGAGGAAGCTCCTCATAGCGGCCCTGTAACACAGAAGAGATGAGAATAGTATGTACATCTCTGAGGAAGCTCCTCATAGCGGCCCTGTAACACAGAAGAGATGGGAATAGTATGTACATCTCTGAGGAAGCTCCTCATAGCGGCCCTGTAACACAGAAGAGATGAGAATAGTATGTACATCTCTGAGGAAGCTCCTCATAGCGGCCCTGTAACACAGAAGAGATGGGAATAGTATGTACATCTCTGAGGAAGCTCCTCATAGCGGCCCTGTAACACAGAAGAGATGAGAATAGTATGTACATCTCTGAGGAAGCTCCTCATAGCGGCCCTGTAACACAGAAGAGATGGGAATAGTATGTACATCTCTGAGGATGCTCCTCATAGCGGCCTTGTAACACAGAAGAGATGGGAATAGTATGTACATCTCTGCGGAAGCTCCTCATAGCGGCCCTGTAACACAGAAGAGATGGGAATAGTATGTACATCTCTGAGGAAGCTCCTCATAGCGGCCCTGTAACACAGAAGAGATGGGAATAGTATGTACATCTCTGAGGAAGCTTCTCATAGCGGCCCTGTAACACAGAAGAGATGGGAATAGTATGTACATCTCTGAGGAAGCTTCTCATAGCGGCCCTGTAACACAGAAGAGATGGGAATAGTATGTACATCTCTGAGGAAGCTCCTCATAGCGGCCCTGTAACACAGAAGAGATGGGAAAAGTATGCACATCTCTGAGGAAGCTCCTCATAGCGGCCCTGTAACACAGAAGAGATGAGAATAGTATGTACATCTCTGAGGAAGCTCCTCATAGCGGCCCTGTAACACAGAAGAGATGAGAATAGTATGTACATCTCTGAGGAAGCTCCTCATAGCGGCCCTGTAACACAGAAGTGATGGGAAAAGTATGCACATCTCTGAGGAAGCTCCTCATAGCGGCCCTGTAACACAGAAGAGATGGGAATAGTATGTACATCTCTGAGGAAGCTCCTCATAGCGACCCTGTAACACAGAAGAGATGGGAATAGTATGTACATCTCTGAGGAAGCTCCTCATAGCGACCCTGTAACACAGAAGAGATGGGAATAGTATGTACATCTCTGAGGAAGCTCCTCATAGCGGCCCTGTAACACGCAAGAGATGGGAATAGTATGTACATCTCTGAGGAAGCTCCTCATAGCGGCCCTGTAACACAGAAGTGATGGGAATAGTATGTACATCTCTGAGGAAGCTCCTCATAGCGGCCCTGTAACACAGAAGAGATGGGAATAGTATGTACATCTGAGGAAGCTCCTCATAGCGGCCCTGTAACACAGAAGAGATGAGAATAGTATGTACATCTGAGGAAGCTCCTCATAGCGGCCCTGTAACACAGAAGAGATGAGAATAGTATGTACATCTCTGAGGAAGCTCCTCATAGCGGCCCTGTAACACAGAAGTGATGGGAATAGTATGTACATCTCTGAGGAAGCTCCTCATAGCGGCCCTGTAACACAGAAGAGATGGGAATAGTATGTACATCTCTGAGGAAGCTCCTCATAGCGGCCCTGTAACACAGAAGAGATGGGAATAGTATGTACATCTCTGAGGAAGCTTCTCACAGCGGCCCTGTAACAAAGAAGAGATGGGAATAGTATGTACATCTCTGAGGAAGCTCCTCACAGCAGCCCTGTAACACAGAAGAGATGGGAATAGTATGTACATCTCTGAGAAAGCTCCTCATAGCGGCCCTGTAACACAGAAGAGATGGGAATAGTATGTACATCTCTGAGGAAGCTCCTCATAGCGGCCCTGTAACACACAAGAGATGGGAATAGTATGTACATCTCTGAGGAAGCTCCTCATAGCGGCCCTGTAACACAGAAGAGATGGGAATAGTATGTACATCTCTGAGGAAGCTCCTCATAGCGGCCCTGTAACACAGAAGAGATGGGAATAGTATGTACATCTCTGAGGAAGCTCCCCATAGCGGCCCTGCAACACAGAAGAGATGGGAATAGTATGTACATCTCTGAGGAAGCTCCTCATAGCGGCCCTGTAACACAGAAGAGATGGGAATAGTATGTACATCTCTGAGGAAGCTCCTCATAGCGGCCCTGTAACACAGAAGAGATGGGAATAGTATGTACATCTCTGAGGAAGCTCCTCATAGCGGCCCTGTAACACAGAAGAGATGGGAATAGTATGTACATCTCTGAGGAAGCTCCTCATAGCGGCCCTGTAACACAGAAGAGATGGGAATAGTATGCACATCTCTGAGGAAGCTCCTCATAGCGGCCCTGTAACACAGAAGAGATGGGAATAGTATGCGCATCTCTGAGGAAGCTCCTCATAGCGGCCCTGTAACACAGAAGAGATGGGAATAGTATGTGCATCTCTGAGGAAGCTCCTCATAGCGGCCCTGTAACACAGAAGAGATGGTAATAGTATGTACATCTCTGAGGAAGCTGCTCATAGCGGCCCTGTAACACAGAAGAGATGAGAATAGTATGTGCATCTCTGAGGAAGCTCCTCATAGCGGCCCTGTAACACAGAAGAGATGAGAATAGTATGTGCATCTCTGAGGAAGCTCCTCATAGCGGCCCTGTAACACAGAAGAGATGAGAATAGTATGTACATCTCTGAGGAAGCTCCTCATAGCGGCCCTGTAACACAGAAGTGATGGGAATAGTATGTACATCTCTGAGGAAGCTCCTCATAGTGGCCCTGTAACACAGAAGAGATGGGAATAGTATGTACATCTCTGAGGAAGCTCCTCATAGCGGCCCTGTAACACAGAAGAGATGGGAATAGTATGTACATCTCTGAGGAAGCTTCTCACAGCGGCCCTGTAACACAGAAGAGATGGGAATAGTATGTAGATCTCTGAGGAAGCTCCTCATAGCGGCCCTGTAACACAGAAGAGATGGGAATAGTATGTACATCTCTGAGAAAGCTCCTCATAGCGGCCCTGTAACACACAAGAGATGGGAATAGTATGTACATCTCTGAGGAAGCTCCTCATAGCGGCCCTGTAACACACAAGAGATGGGAATAGTATGTACATCTCTGAGGAAGCTCCTCATAGCGGCCCTGTAACACAGAAGAGATGGGAATAGTATGTACATCTCTGAGGAAGCTCCTCATAGCGGCCCTGTAACACAGAAGAGATAAGAATAGTATGTACATCTCTGAGGGAGCTCCCCATAGCGGCCCTGCAACACAGAAGAGATGGGAATAGTATGTACATCTCTGAGGAAGCTCCTCATAGCGGCCCTGTAACACAGAAGAGATGGGAATAGTATGTACATCTCTGAGGAAGCTCCTCACAGCGGCCCTGTAACACAGAAGAGATGGGAATAGTATGTACATCTCTGAGGAAGCTCCTCATAGCGGCCCTGTAACACAGAAGAGATGGGAATAGTATGTACATCTCTGAGGAAGCTCCTCATAGCGGCCCTGTAACACAGAAGAGATGGGAATAGTATGTACATCTCTGAGGAAGCTCCTCATAGCGGCCCTGTAACACAGAAGAGATGGGAATAGTATGCACATCTCTGAGGAAGCTCCTCATAGCGGCCCTGTAACACAGAAGAGATGGGAATAGTATGTGCATCTCTGAGGAAGCTGCTCATAGCGGCCCTGTAACACAGAAGAGATGGGAATAGTATGTACATCTCTGAGGAAGCTGCTCATAGCGGCCCTGTAACACAGAAGAGATGAGAATAGTATGTACATCTCTGAGGAAGCTCCTCATAGCGGCCCTGTAACACAGAAGAGATGGGAATAGTATGTGCATCTCTGAGGAAGCTCCTCATAGCGGCCCTGTAACACAGAAGAGATGGGAATAGTATGTACATCTCTGAGAAAGCTCCTCATAGCGGCCCTGTAACACAGAAGAGATGGGAATAGTATGTACATCTCTGAGGAAGCTCCTCATAGCGGCCCTGTAACACAGAACAGATGGGAATAGTATGTACATCTCTGAGGAAGCGCCTCATAGCGGCCCTGTAACACAGAAGAGATGGGAATAGTATGTACATCTCTGAGGAAGCTCCTCACAGCGGCCCTGTAACACAGAAGAGATGGGAATAATATGTACATCTCTGAGGAAGCTCCTCATAGCGGCCCTGTAACACAGAAGAGATGGGAATAGTATGTACATCTCTGAGGAAGCTCCTCATAGCGGCCCTGTAACACAGAAGAGATGGGAATAGTATGTACATCTCTGAGGAAGCTCCTCATAGCGGCCCTGTAACACAGAAGAGATGGGAATAGTATGTACATCTCTGAGGAAGCTGCTCATAGCGGCCCTGTAACACAGAAGAGATGGGAATAGTATGCACATCTCTGAGGAAGCTCCTCATAGCGGCCCTGTAACACAGAAGAGATGGGAATAGTATGTACATCTCTGAGGAAGCTCCTCACAGCGGCCCTGTAACACAGAAGAGATGGGAATAGTATGTGCATCTCTGAGGAAGCTCCTTATAGCGGCCCTGTAACACAGAAGAGATGGGAATAGTATGTGCATCTCTGAGGAAGCTGCTCATAGCGGCCCTGTAACACAGAAGAGATGGGAATAGTATGTACATCTCTGAGGAAGCTGCTCATAGCGGCCCTGTAACACAGAAGAGATGAGAATAGTATGTACATCTCTGAGGAAGCTCCTCATAGCGGCCCTGTAACACAGAAGAGATAGGAATAGTATGTACATCTCTGAGGAAGCTCCTCATAGCGGCCCTGTAACACAGAAGAGATGAGAATAGTATGTGCATCTCTGAGGAAGCTCCTCATAGCGGCCCTGTAACACAGAAGAGATGGGAATAGTATGTACATCTCTGAGGAAGCTCCTCATAGCGGCCCTGTAACACAGAAGAGATGGGAATAGTATGTACATCTCTGAGGAAGCTCCTCATAGCGGCCCTGTAACACAGAAGAGATGGGAATAGTATGTACATCTCTGAGGAAGCTTCTCATAGCGGCCCTGTAACACAGAAGAGATGGGAATAGTATGTACATCTGAGGAAGCTCCTCATAGCGGCCCTGTAACACAGAAGAGATGGGAATAGTATGCACATCTCTGAGGAAGCTCCTCATAGCGGCCCTGTAACACAGAAGACATGGGAATAGTATGTACATCTCTGAAGAAGCTTCTCATAGCGGCCCTGTAACACAGAAGAGATGAGAATAGTATGTACATCTGAGGAAGCTCCTCATAGCGGCCCTGTAACACAGAAGAGATGAGAATAGTATGTACATCTCTGAGGAAGCTCCTCATAGCGGCCCTGTAACACAGAAGAGATGGGAATAGTATGTACATCTCTGAGGAAGCTCCTCATAGCGGCCCTGTAACACAGAAGAGATGGGAATAGTATGTACATCTGAGGAAGCTCCTCATAGCGGCCCTGTAACACAGAAGTGATGGGAATAGTATGTACATCTCTGAGGAAGCTCCTGATAGCGGCCCTGTAACACAGAAGAGATGAGAATAGTATGTACATCTGAGGAAGCTCCTCATAGCGGCCCTGTAACACAGAAGAGATGGGAATAGTATGTACATCTCTGAGGAAGCTCCTCATAGCGGCCCTGTAACACAGAAGAGATGAGAATAGTATGTACATCTCTGAGGGTTCTTTTCATAGCGGCCCTGTAACACAGAAGAGATGGGAATAGTATGAACATCTCTGAGGAAGCGCTCCTCATAGCGGCCCTGTAACACAGAAGAGATGGGAATAGTATGTACATCTCTGAGGAAGCTCCTCATAGCAGCCCTGTAACACAGAAGAGATGGGAATAGTATGTACATCTCTGAGGAAGCTTCTCATAGCGGCCATGTAACACAGAAGAGATGAGAATAGTATGTACATCTCTGAGGAAGCTCCTCATAGCGGCCCTGTAACACAGAAGAGATGGGAATAGTATGTACATCTGAGGAAGCTTCTCATAGCGGCCCTGTAACACAGAAGAGATGGGAATAGTATGTCCATCTCTGAGGAAGCTCCTCATAGCGGCCCTGTAACACAGAAGAGATGGGAATAGTATGTACATCTCTGAGGAAGCTCCTCATAGCGGCCCTGTAACACAGAAGAGATGGGAATAGTATGTACATCTCTGAGGAAGCTCCTCATAGCGGCCCTGTAACACAGAAGAGATGGGAATAGTATGTACATCTCTGAGGAAGCTCCTCATAGCGGCCCTGTAACATAGAAGAGATGGGAATAGTATGTACATCTCTGAGGAAGCTCCTCATAGCGGCCCTGTAACACAGAAGAGATGGGAATAGTATGTACATCTCTGAGGAAGCTCCTCATAGCGGCCCTGTAACACAGAAGAGATGGGAATAGTATGTACATCTCTGAAGAAGCTCCTCATAGCGGCCCTGTAACACAGAAGAGATGGGAATAGTATGTACATCTGAGGAAGCTCCTCATAGCCGCCCTGTAACACAGAAGAGATGGGAATAGTATGTACATCTGAGGAAGCTCCTCATAGCCGCCCTGTAACACAGAAGAGATGGGAATAGTATGTACATCTCTGAGGAAGCTCCTCATAGCGGCCCTGTAACACAGAAGAGATGGGAATAGTATGTACATCTGAGGAAGCTCCTCATAGCGGCCCTGTAACACAGAAGAGATGGGAATAGTATGTACATCTCTGAGGAAGCTCCTCATAGCCGCCCTGTAACACAGAAGAGATGGGAATAGTATGTACATCTCTGAGGAAGCTCCTCATAGCGGCCCTGTAACACAGAAGAGATGGGAATAGTATGTGCATCTCTGAGGAAGCTTCTCATAGCGGCCCTGTAACACAGAAGAGATGGGAATAGTATGTACATCTCTGAGGAAGCTCCTCACAGCGGCCCTGTAACACAGAAGAGATGGGAATAGTATGTACATCTCTGAGGAAGCTCATCATAGCGGCCCTGTAACACAGAAGAGATGGGAATAGTATGTACATCTCTGAGGAAGCTCCTCATAGCGGCCCTGTAACACAGAAGAGATGGGAATAGTATGTACATCTCTGAGGAAGCTCCTCATAGCGGCCCTGTAACACAGAAGAGATGGGAATAGTATGTACATCTCTGAGGAAGCTCCTCATAGCAGCCCTGTAACACACAAGAGATGGGAATAGTATGTACATCTCTGAGGAAGCTCCTCATAGCGGCCCTTTAACACAGAAGAAATGGGAATAGTATGTACATCTCTGAGGAAGCTCCTCATAGCGGCCCTGTAACACAGAAGAGATGGGAATAGTATGTACATCTCTGAGGAAGCTCCTCATAGCGGCCCTGTAACACAGAAGAGATGGGAATAGTATGTACATCTCTGAGGAAGCTCCTCATAGCGGCCCTGTAACACAGAAGAGATGGGAATAGTATGTACATCTCTGAGGAAGCTTCTCATAGCGGCCCTGTAACAAAGAAGAGATGGGAATAGTATGTACATCTCTGAGGAAGCTCCTCATAGCGGCCTTGTAACACAGAAGAGATGGGAATAGTATGTACATCTCTGAGGAAGCTCCTCATAGCGGCCCTGTAACACAGAAGTGATGGGAATAGTATGTACATCTCTGAGGAAGCTCCTCATAGCGGCCCTGTAACACAGAAGAGATGAGAATAGTATGTACATCTCTGAGGAAGCTCCTCATAGCGGCCCTGTAACACAGAAGAGATGGGAATAGTATGTACATCTCTGAGGAAGCTTCTCATAGCGGCCCTGTAACACAGAAGAGATGGGAATAGTATGTACATCTCTGAGGAAGCTCCTCATAGCAGCCCTGTAACACAGAAGAGATGGGAATAGTATGTACATCTCTGAGGAAGCTCCTCATAGCGGCCCTGTAACACAGAAGAGATGAGAATAGTATGTACATCTCTGAGGAAGCTTTTCATAGCGGCTCTGTAACACAGAAGAGATGGGAATAGTATGTACATCTCTGAGGAAGCGCTCCTCATAGCCGCCCTGTAACACAGAAGAGATGGGAATAGTATGTACATCTCTGAGGAAGCGCTCCTCATAGCGGCTCTGTAACACAGAAGAGATGGGAATAGTATGTACATCTCTGAGGAAGCTCCTCATAGCAGCCCTGTAACACAGAAGAGATGGGAATAGTATGTACATCTCTGAGGTAGCTTCTCATAGCGGCCATGTAACACAGAAGAGATGAGAATATTATGTACATCTCTGAGGAAGCTCCTCATAGCAGCCCTGTAACACAGAAGAGATGGGAATAGTATGTACATCTCTGAGGAAGCTCCTCATAGCGGCCCTGTAACACAGAAGAGATGGCAATAGTATGTACATCTCTGAGGAAGCTCCTCATAGCAGCCCTGTAACACAGAAGAGATGGGAATAGTATGTACATCTCTGAGGAAGCTCCTCATAGCGGCCCTGTAACACAGAAGAGATGGGAATAGTATGTACATCTCTGAGGAAGCTCCTCATAGCGGCCCTGTAACACAGAAGAGATGGGAATAGTATGTACATCTGAGGAAGCTCCTCATAGCCGCCCTGTAACACAGAAGAGATGGGAATAGTATGTACATCTGAGGAAGCTCCTCATAGCCGCCCTGTAACACAGAAGAGATGGGAATAGTATGTACAACTCTGAGGAAGCTCCTCATAGCCGCCCTGTAACACAGAAGAGATGGGAATAGTATGTACATCTCTGAGGAAGCTCCTCATAGCGGCCCTGTAACACAGAAGAGATGGGAATAGTATGTGCATCTCTGAGGAAGCTTCTCATAGCGGCCCTGTAACACACAAGAGATGGGAATAGTATGTACATCTCTGAGGAAGCTCCTCATAGCGGCCCTGTAACACAGAAGAGATGGGAATAGTATGCACATCTCTGAGGAAGCTCCTCATAGCGGCCCTGTAACACAGAAGAGATGGGAATAGTATGTACATCTCTGAGGAAGCTTCTCATAGCGGCCCTGTAACACAGAAGAGATGGGAATAGTATGTACATCTCTGAGGAAGCGCTCCTCATAGCGGCCCTGTAACACAGAAGAGATGAGAATAGTATGTACATCTCTGAGGAAGCTCCTCATAGCGGCCCTGTAACACAGAAGAGATGGGAATAGTATGTACATCTCTGAGAAAGCTCCTCATAGCGGCCCTGTAACACAGAAGAGATGGGAATAGTATGTACATCTCTGAGGAAGCTCCTCATAGCGGCCCTGTAACACACAAGAGATGGGAATAGTATGTACATCTCTGAGGAAGCTCCTCATAGCGGCCCTGTAACACAGAAGAAATGGGAATAGTATGTACATCTCTGAGGAAGCTCCTCATAGCGGCCCTGTAACACAGAAGAGATGGGAATAGTATGTACATCTCTGAGGAAGCTCCTCATAGCGGCCCTGTAACACAGAAGAGATGGGAATAGTATGTACATCTCCGAGGAAGCTCCTCATAGCGGCCCTGTAACACAGAAGAGATGGGAATAGTATGTACATCTCTGAGGAAGCTTCTCATAGCGGCCCTGTAATAAAGAAGAGATGGGAATAGTATGTACATCTCTGAGGAAGCTGCTCATAGCGGCCCTGTAACACAGAAGAGATGAGAATAGTATGTACATCTCTGAGGATGCTCCTCATAGCGGCCTTGTAACACAGAAGAGATGGGAATAGTATGTACATCTCTGCGGAAGCTCCTCATAGCGGCCCTGTAACACAGAAGAGATGGGAATAGTATGTACATCTCTGAGGAAGCTCCTCATAGCTGCCCTGTAACACAGAAGAGATGGGAATAGTATGTACATCTCTGAGGAAGCTCCTCATAGCGGCCCTGTAACACAGAAGAGATGGGAATAGTATGTACATCTCTGAGGAAGCTCCTCATAGCGGCCCTGTAACACAGAAGAGATGGGAATAGTATGTACATCTCTGAGGAAGCTCCTCATAGCGGCCCTGTAACACAGAAGAGATGGGAATAGTATGTACATCTCTGAGGAAGCTCCTCATAGCGGCCCTGTAACACAGAAGAGATGGGAATAGTATGTACATCTCTGAGAAAGCTCCTCATAGCGGCCCTGTAACACACAAGAGATGGGAATAGTATGTACATCTCTGAGGAAGCTCCTCATAGCGGCCCTGTAACACAGAAGAGATGGGAATAGTATGTACATCTCTGAGAAAGCTCCTCATAGCGGCCCTGTAACACACAAGAGTTGGGAATAGTATGTACATCTCTGAGGAAGCTCCTCATAGCGGCCCTGTAACACAGAAGAGATGGGAATAGTATGTACATCTCTGAGAAAGCTCCTCATAGCGGCCCTGTAACACACAAGAGATGGGAATAGTATGTACATCTCTGAGGAAGCTCCTCATAGCGGCCCTGTAACACAGAAGAAATGGGAATAGTATGTACATCTCTGAGGAAGCTCCTCATAGCCGCCCTGTAACACAGAAGAGATGGGAATAGTATGTTCATCTCTGAGGAAGCGCTCATCATAGCGGCCCTGTAACACAGAAGAGATGGGAATAGTATGTACATCTCTGAGGAAGCTCCTCATAGCGGCCCTGTAACACAGAAGAGATGGGAATAGTATGTACATCTCTGAGGAAGCTCCTCATAGCGGCCTTGTAACACAGAAGAGATGGGAATAGTATGTACATCTCTGAGGAAGCTCCTCATAGCGGCCCTGTAACAAAGAAGAGATGAGAATAGTATGTACATCTCTGAGGAAGCTCCTCATAGCGGCCTTGTAATAAAGAAGAGATGGGAATAGTATGTACATCTCTGAGGAAGCTCCTCATAGCGGCCCTGTAACACAGAAGAGATGGGAATAGTATGTACATCTCTGAGGAAGCGCCTCATAGCGGCCCTGTAACACAGAAGAGATGGGAATAGTATGTACATCTCTGAGGAAGCTCCTCATAGCGGCCCTGTAACACAGAAGAGATGGGAATAGTATGTACATCTCTGAGGAAGCTCCTCATTGCGGCCCTGTAACACAGAATCAGAATCAGAATCAGAATCAGAATCAGAATCATTTATTTCGCCAAGTACAACGGGGGTTGTACCCGGAATTATTTTTGGCACATACAGGGTCGGTGATGGTACAGCAAAAACGCAAGCAGTAATGTACATTACATTTTGTAGTGAGTACACAGTGCATGGAACATAATACTTAGTTACATAGAAGGTCCTGAGGAGACATCCAGTGCTATGTGAGTGGAGCGCTACCTTCTCTGCAGCGCTCAACAGCTCTGCAGCTTATTTGGATGCCCCCCAGAATACCTGGAAAGAAGCGTAGAGAGATATAGAGAGTAGAAGCTTACAGGCGGACCCAGGAGAAGGACTGGAGAGGGTAATCCGCTGCCGTATAAGGCACTCAAACGCTTCTGCAGCGATACTTGAATCAGATGCCCCCCCAGTCCAACCCTGGGGAAGAGGGAGAGATACTAGAGAAGATGCAAGAGAAAAGGAAGGAAGATAAAGAGAAAGTGAGAGAGAAAGTGAGGAGAGAGAAGAGAAAGGAGAGTGTCCCTGGGCATTGCCGTAGCTGGCTAGTGGACTGGTTGAACGTCCCAGTGGCCGTCCCAGTGGCCGTCGGTGCAGTTGGACAGTTTGCAAGCCTGATGTGCAACAATGGGGCTGCAGGCACAGTGGTGGTGTGGCTCGGGACTTCTGATAGCCCTTTTGTACCTGCGGTGGAGAGCGGTAAAGGAGAGCATGGGTCCATGCTGACTGAGGCCTAGTCAGCAGCCCCAGTATGGTGGCTTAAGAGTCCAACAATGGGCACAGGAGACCCAGCACGGTGGTGCAGCTCAGAACGTCCGGCCCTGTTGTACCTGTGGAGGTGCTGGAGGTGGTAGTGCTGGGGGTAAGACTCTCGGTGGAGGGCATGGTTCCCGGAGACCATGCTGGGAAGACTGGGACCAGTGCAGTGCGGGGATCAGCTGCCTACCGTGCCTATGGATGGGGCTGATGCTGGTCCTGTGCTGGTGCGTCAGAGTCCGGGGAGCCAGAGCGGCTCAGATGATCCGCAGGGTAACGGCATGGTCTTTGGAGCAGCTGAGAGCGGCGGCCCGATCATCTGGTCAGCAGAGTACAGTGGCGGCCTGGTCTCCGGCTGCAGCCACCGATCAGCTGAGAGTGGCGTTGGAGCAGCAGCTGATGCGAGTGTCGTCCCTGGCAGCAGCAGCGGCGGTGAACATGAGGTGGCATGGGCAGAGAGCGGTGTCTCTGCAGTAGTTGTTATGTCCTGGCTACCCCAGCTGCAGTGATCCATCCTCCGGCAGAGCATAGCACATGGGACGGAAAGTGCCAGTCCTCCCAAGCTCCTAGCAGCTTGCGATGTGCACCCGAAGCCCCCGTATCTTTACCAGGAGGGTGGAAGAGATCGGGTGGGTGCGAGCGGGGAGATTGCAGGCCAGCTGATCAGCACGTGGCTTAATCATGCGGAAGCCCGATCAGCTGGCTGCGCACCGGCGGTAGCTGCATGACCCGTCTGCGAGCTCACACCCCCGACAGCCAAGCTACAGTAGCGACACAGCCGCATGGATCCTAGCGGCGTCATGTGGGGTCAGTCAGCTGTTGTCTCCCACGTGGCGTGCTGGTCCTCAGTGCAAGCGATGGGGAGCCGGAGCCCGTGAAGCGAGCAGACCCCACTCTGCGGCGATGGAGTAAGGAAGCTGGACGGAGCCTCCGCTGTGAGTCATGGCCAGGGGGGGACCCAGGAAAGGGAAAAAAAGAGAGATGTTGCCGGAGCCCTGTGGCCGTGGCTTCCTATCCAGGCGCCATCTTAGCTAACAACAGAAGAGATGGGAATAGTATGTACATCTCTGAGGAAGCTTTTCATAGCGGCCCTGTAACACAGAAGAGATGGGAATAGTATGCACATCTCTGAGGAAGCTCCTCATAGCGGCCCTGTAACACAGAAGAGATGGGAATAGTATGTACATCTCTGAGGAAGCTCCTCATAGCGGCCCTGTAACACACAAGAGATGGGAATAGTATGTACATCTCTGAGGAAGCTCCTCATAGCGGCCCTGTAACACAGAAGAAATGGGAATAGTATGTACATCTCTGAGGAAGCTCCTCATAGCGGCCCTGTAACACAGAAGAGATGGGAATAGTATGTACATCTCTGAGGAAGCTCCTCACAGCGGCCCTGTAACACAGAAGAGATGGGAATAGTATGTACATCTCTGAGGAAGCTCCTCATAGCCGCCCTGTAACACAGAAGAGATGAGAATAGTATGTACATCTCTGAGGAAGCTCCTCATAGCGGCCCTGTAACACAGAAGAGATGGGAATAGTATGTTCAGCTATCAGACCAATTCACCGACGAAACAGATATTGCCCTGAGGTACAAGACTGGCCCTTCCACCTTCATCTATTACATGGAAGACAACAAATCCCTAAAACAGGAGGAGACCTTTGAGGCATCCCCACTGATCTCAAACAACAGAAATGTGTAAAAGGATTAAATGTAACCAGCTACGATTTATAATGAGCTAAGTGGTGTCCAGTGATGTCGCGAACCTCCGTTTTTCGGTTCGCGAACCCTGATAGACTTCAATGGAGAGGCGAACTTTGAAAATTTTAAAAAATTCTACCTGCTGGAAAAATGATAGAAACCATGTTTCAAGAGCTCTAATACCTGGAGGCACACCTGATTGAGTGAAATACACATCACTGCTGGAGGACCCGCCCACCCTCCCTCCTCCAAGCCAGGTCCTTATACCATTTGACTCAGTTGTCTGCCTACACTAATTAGTTATGGGACAGCTGCTACACACTCTGCTAGGGAGACTTTAATTAGCCTCTTGTGGGTCCCTCCACCCCTTCTACCTTTCTACCTATTGTCGAGATTTCCATATGGCGGAATATCGTTTTTCCGATAAACTGAACCGCATATGATCAGATACAAATAAACCTAATTAATTTCCTTCCCCTAAGGTACAGGAGACAAAGACTTTTTAATGTATGGTGATTGTAGGTTAATATATACATTGATCATTGAGAAAGGCAGAGCATATTTTAATATGGCGATGTAATATTGCCATGCAAGGCTGACTTGTATGTGTCTCTAAAGGAAGGTCAGATGTTGAACAACAGGCAGTCAGCTGATGTGCTATTTGCAATGGGTAATCCCATTCACCTTACTGGGAACAATGATATCAGACCATTCTTTGTTTTAGGTCAAAACACTTGACAAGATAGCAAACAAGAGGAGTCTGAGTGACAATAGTGTGTTTAAAAATGGACTAATATCTGTATACAATGGCTCAAACCTGGCTACATTGAATGTGAAACCAAAACCCATGCAAGGTTTCTATGCAATATTTGTGTTTCCAAAGTCCAGACACAAACACAAGGCTTAGGAAATACCTTTATTTTTCTTATAGCTGGGCAAACCAGTAACAATATGAAAATGTTATTGAAAATGTATACGTGTTAATATAAAGATTCCCTGAATGAATATATCCAGAATGGTATAGAAATGTTATATGGTTACCAGTGTTGTATATTAAACAATAATGTTAGAGATATAAAACCATGCTAACAAAAACAATGTTTTATATAAGGAGGTCCATGGTGGTTTTCAATATGCCACTATGATTTTGGATAAAATCCAATCTATCTTAAATATGGTAGAAAAGGTCACTGTATCCTGAATAATAACCAGTGATCCCATCCAGATCAGCTATCCATAAGATATGAAATGTTTATAACATTGATTTATTCACTGTTGGGTTATAATAAAACATGATTTTTGTTTTTAGTTTGCCAAATATCCCAGTAAGTCTGTGATTAGTTAGCCAACAGCACCTACAAAGGGTGAAAGCCAGTATTACACTTGGGTTAAAGATTAGTCACAGAAAGCTCCCATTGGTCACTCCCACTGCCCAGTGATAGGCTAGAAGATTTAATCTCCTGGGCAGGACCATAGGTAGTGAGGGGAATAAGATGAGAGAGGGATCAGACCATCAAGAGATCTGAGCAGACCAGGACATAGAGGATTCATGCCATCTGAACACAGCCACGCCTAAGAGGAACACGCCCAGAGGCCATCTTGGTGACTATACTTGAACCCAGTTCTGATTTTTCTTTTTAGTCATATGGCTTATCACAGCACGAATATCTGAACTTTTGATTTATTGACGATTGTCTTTCTTAAGTTTATAGTCATTTATAGCCAAAGGGAGTGCGTTCTTCCAGTGCACAGGAATTACTCATTCCATATATTTGATAAAACCCATTCAGTGGGTATATTTTTCTGTCGTTTAACACAACCAATAGTTCGAGAATCGCTGACTGTGAATGCCATAACTTGTTTTGGATAAAAGCGCTAGATACTTTAAGCTACCTCCTCTAGATATTTTGATACTTTGCCGCAGCATGTGCAAGCCACACCTAGCCAAATTTAGGACGACTCAATAGATATCTTATTCCAAAATTATATGTATTTTACCCGCTTGCTCTGTGTAGTATCACAGGCCAGCGGAGGTTAAAGTGTAGACAGAGGGAAAATTCCTGTCACTTATAGTTGATTGCATAGCGATTGTGGGGCAACGCCCAGTCGTCAGATCCACTGAGTCATCCTAAATTTGTTATATTGAATGGTATAGCTGACATCAGCCAGTTTATTTTGGGATAGCGCATTTTTGATTTTGGACTGCGCAATTTTGATTTTTGATAGCCACCATTTTGTTTTTGATAGCCACCATTTTGTTTTTGATAGCCACCATTTTGTTTTTGATAGCAGCCATTTTGATTTTGATAACAGCCATTTTGTTGTCGTTCAATTCATCCATTTTGTCTCCAGAGACCCTGTGGTAAATTGAGTAACAGGGCCGACGGCCATATTTGATGAGTCATATCTCTGCACTGTATTTGAGTTGACTGCTAATTGGTTTAAGCCTTTTGTATTGGTGAATAAGTATAATAACATTTTGATGTTTTACTGAAATTATTATCCAGCTCATTGCTTATTATAAGAATGACCTTATGAGTTTTGTTTTATATCAAAAGTGCAATATTATATTGTTTTGATATTGTAATATTTATTAAATTGATATTTTTATAAATTGGTCCACATTTATTTGCATGTTTAAACCAGTACTGTAAAACCTCGGAAAACAAGCTCACACAGTTAGGCGTATGTTTGTATTTTAGCTCCTCCTATTTTCCCAGGAGCATTACATTTACATTTTTGATTTTATATTTATTTTTAACAATTTATACAAACATTGACAAAACGCCCGACATATAGATTGGAGGCCCCAGCGAGATCCGTTTACTTTCCATTACTGGTTTAAACAGTGTAAAAACGTTTTATTGAGCTGGTTTTATTGCATTGGCTATTGAATCATGAGTGCTACAGGTAGTGATTCAGAACTGCATTTGGAACAGACGTTCCGAAAAATTGTGGAATTTATATTTATACAACTAAAACATAATGAGGAAGTAGATGAATGGATAGGCAGAATGAGGAAAAGTGTAAAACAGGAAGCTGATTGTATATTTCAATCTAAAGGTATGGTTGATCATTATCTTTCATGTATGACCACAATAACCTCGGATTCCGAACTGAAGAAGAGGTTGTTAGGCGCCCTACCCTCTGTGTTATATGGGTTATTAGAGGTAGATATTCTTGCACAATCTAGGAAAAAAGAGATTGTACAGTTGAGATCCCAATTGCAAGGAACAGAGGGAAACGTCCAATCATTGAACTCCCAGTTACGGGATGTGGAATCAGATCTTCAAATTATAAGGGCTGATAGAGACCAATTAATGATTGATATTTCAGACAGGGAGGTAGCGATCAAAAGTCTGGAAAGAGACGCCGAACGGAATCGTGAAGCGCATCGCAGACTTAAACAGGATTTTGAAGAACTACAACAGCAGTACTTCAAAATCCAACAGGCAGGTAGACTCGATAGATCATCCAGCCCTTGCCTGCCAGTACTCACTCCATATGACCTAAAATGGCAAGGCATGTTGGATCGTATGGAGACGGTATGTAAGACTATGAATACCATAATCGATGACAGTACAAGGGTCCCTAAAGATCAACATTTGGATTCCTCTCCAGAGAGAGATATGCAAATGAGGGCCCCTAGGTATGATGATTCCCATAAAGGTCACGACTCCCTTGCTGATATTGATTCAGATGAATTGGAGGCTGATGAGAGAAAGCGAGAATCCAGCCCTATCCCAAGAAGGGGGAAAGGTACGTATAGGGGGGAGTCAAATAGGGGAAATAATCAGTACCCCCAAGAAAAACAGAGCTCGGCCAGCATCATAAAATTCTTAAACACCGCTGTGCCAAAGTTCACTAAAAAGGGTTCAGCGCAAATAGCATCCCACATGGAGTTGTATGAATCCACTATGGACTCTTTAAATCTGTCTGAAGCAGACAAAATCAGATTTCTCCCATGGGTTTTTGATGACAGATACCGCCACTATTTCACCTCATTTAAGGAGCGAGGTATCATTAGATGGCAAGCAGTTTCACACGAAGTGAAGCTGGAGTTTGGGCCGTATCGCACTATCTCAGAAGCAAAACGAGATGTGTATCGACTTACTTGTCGACCCGATCAGAGCCCCCGAGAATTCCTTTCTGTGCTAAAAAACTCTTACAGTTTGGCATATCGGAATCCTAACTGGGAGTCTCTTGATTTTAAACAGGCATATTATGATGCATTGCCTACCCAAATAAAGTTAAGCATGGCCAATGAGTTAGACTTCGGAAACTCCCTAGAGAAAATGGTTACCTCAGCGACACTGCTGTTCAATATCAGTGGGAGTTCCAACGTAAGTGGGAGGAACAACAGAAAGTACCCAGAGCACAGAGTAGAAGAAACCAAAGTGAAAGCGGACCTAAACCTTGAATCCCAGCAGAAGAAAATACCTCCCGCAAAAGTACCTATCCAGCAGGGCCAAAGACAGCAACAAAACCCTAATCAAAACAGACCACAAAATCCTAAAGGGTCAGATAGGGATAGCTCAGGTTCTGAGAACCAGGTCTACCGTCCTCGGTTCAATCGCAGGTATCAAGGATACCAGGGTTACCAAGGAAACCAGGGTAGTCAAAGGTATAGAGGTTACCAGGGATATAGAGAACCCCAGGGGTACAGACGACCCCAAAGATATAGACAATGGGATAACCGACCCAGGCAGCAGTGGGAAAGGAGACAGCACCCACCTAATTCACCTAGGGGTAGATCACCACCTAACTCACCTAGGAGTGGATCACCCGCAGGGAACAGATATGATCCCAGGAACCAGAACCCTCGCCGACCTAATAGGTTTGATCAGCTTGTTGATCAAGTGAACAAATTGAGTGACATGATGGGTAAGTTGGCTCAGGGATCTGCAGGAAGACAGCATGAGGATTTTTTAGCTGGGGAGGCAGGGCCCAGCTCTGCCAATTAAAGGAAACCGAGACAAATCACTATACGGAAATGGATATGGCAATACTAAATACGAGTAATGAAAATGATGTGCAATGTACCGACCTACCCCAGGTCGAGGAAGGGAAGTCTAATGTTCTCGATATTTCAACACAAATATGTGATACTGTGTCATGTGAGCCAGAGCGTGAAGTACCCTCTGTTCAGATTGTCCCAGTGGTAGAATCCATGGGAACCCAAATGCCTTGCAGGCAGAATCAGGAGGAACAAGTTCCTAATACCCTGACGCTACAGAGAGATCATTCTCTGAAGCAACAAATAGAAAAACATTCCAATTTTCTTTGCAATCTTGAACAGGTAGATGGCCGGTATTTTATCGATACCCATCTACAAGATGGATGTATCGGACCGATCCCAGGTTTACTGGATACCGGTTCCCAGGTCACTATTCTGTCTTTTAACTATTACCAGCAGATCTTGGATTCATCACAAAGGAAGCCAAGATTAAAAGCCTTTGACGGTGCGCTGATAAGCGTTGGTGGTAATAGTTTACAAGTAAAAGGCACATCCTGGCTGACATACAAGATTGGTAAAAAGGTCATTAAACATCCAACTTTGATTGTTGATCTTCCATATGATAGATTGATCATTGGAATCGATCTGCTCAAACGACTAAATTCCATAATTGACTTCATAAATGAAGCAATATGGGCTCAAGTCAATACTCCAATTGATTTTGAGCGCTCCAGCAATGCACAGTCGCAACGTAGCTGCCATATGATTGAGGAAAGGCCTAACTCTGTTGAAATCCATTTCCGGAACAGTCAGATACCAGAAGTCACGATCCTGAAAAACGGTAAACCCGAGGAAAATGCTAACACTGCTTTTCACATCATAAATATCCGAAAGGATAAGATTGAAAAGATAGTCCTTGAAGAGGATGTGTTAACTATTTCCTTTAAAGGGGGAAGTCAGGAAGTGGCAGGCATAACCAAGCATACACAGGCATTGGTTGAAATCGAGAAAATCAATGATACTGTGCTGGTTCCCGTGCAGGTAGATGATATTGCTCGGGTAAAATATGCCAAGTTGGACCTCAAATCTGAGGCCAGCTACATAGGCCTAGGACTGCTGAAGCAGGTTACCGACCCTCAGATAATCAAATTTATTTCCACACAGGAATGGATCCACGATCTGGATAACGATAACCAGAGTCATAATGTGATTGCAAAATGCATTTTATCTGTGTCTCTAGGAAACAAATCTGCAAAACATGTCTTCAGTGTGTTAAAGGAACCACAGTACCAAATGTACTTAGGAAACGACATTATTCACCGATTTGCCATACAGGTTGATCTGGTTAATAATGTTCTGTGGTCCAAATTATCCGGAAACCCAGAGGAATTCCAGGATAGAGAACAAGCCCTGAGATGGGGACAGCGAATACCATATGCAGTGGATATCACTGTCGCTGAAAAAGTAAAAATCCCTGAAGGTTGCAAATCATTTCTTTTACCCATTCGAGTAAAGAAGGGGCAAAAGATGAGAAATGCAGATGCCTTGATTTGTTTATCCAATCGGATGCAACAATTAGGGTTGAAGGTAAAACCAATTCCCCTAATAAATATTCATCAGGAACCATTATACATGGTCATGCAAAACATGAGCCCTCATAGTATCACGTTACAGGAGGATACAATGATTGGCTTAGCCATTGACTCAGAATATTACACTTTTGGATTCCAAAATGAAGTCATTGGATTAATACCTGATGAATATTTGACAGAAGAACAAATAGTGGACCAACAATATTTCTCAACACCTGAAGGATTGTTCAGCATACACTCTGTTTATCCTTTCAGTCCTGAGGAAGGTACATGTCATGTCGAGGAAACATCATTGATTTTTAACCATGAAATCAATGAAAGTGAGTATCAATCACTCCAGCAGGGTAAGGATCAAGCATGTTACACCCCAAATGACTTAACTAATAGGCTTGAAGAAGCTTATGAGGTAGGTCAACCTGAGATTTTCCCAGAATTTCAGGAACGGGTAGAAGAACAACTCTCTATAGCTGATGGATGTTCTAATGAATCAGAACGACAACAGCTAAGGCAACTATTCTGGGATTTCCAGGACATGTTTGCCAAGGACTCTTATGACTGTGGGGAAACTAACCTGCATGTTACAAGAATCCTGACTGATCCAGATGCACCCCCTGTGTTTATCAAACAATATCGACTTCCATTAGCAGCCTATGAGTCATTATCGGAAATTGTTAAGAACCTGGAAAAGAAAGGTATTATCCGACCAGTACACAGTTCCTTCAATCATCCAGTACTCGGAGTTCTTAAACCGAATGGTCAGTTCCGTCTATGCTCAGACTTGAGACAGTTAAACAAACGTGTCTACATGTCGGGTTGGCCTGTACCATACATTGACCAATGCTTGGCGCAAATCCAAGGGTCTAAAATATTCACAGCCCTTGACTGCGCACAAGGATATTGGACAATTAAAGTGGATGAAAGGGATCAATACAAACTGGCGTTCACATTCGGTAACAGACAATTCGCGTGGTCCCGGATGCCTTTCGGATACATCAACGCAGGCCACGAATTTGCTGTGTTTATGCACAAAGCAATGCCTGATGCAGCAGAACGAGGTACCCTAACTTATGTCGATGATATCCTTATCAAAAGTACAATCTTTGAGGAACATATTTCAGAGTTGAGATATGTATTGAATCAACTAAGAGAAGCAGGTGTTAAACTTTCCCTACAGAAAGCTCAATGGTGCCGATCTAAAGTAAATTTCCTAGGACATGAAATTACTGCAGAAGGAATTAATCCACAGAAAAAGAAAGTGGAAGCAATCAAAAATACGAAGTCCCCCACAAATCTCAAGGAACTGAGATCATTCCTGGGGATGACGAATTATTCTCGCAAGTTCATAGATAACTATGCTGAGATTACAAAGCCGCTATTGCAGCTGCTAAAGAAAGGAGTACAATGGGAATGGAATGAGTGCCATGAACAAGCTGTATCTGAGCTTAAAACAAAACTCATACAGGCACCATGCCTTGCTTATCCAGAAGGTGGTAAACCCTTCTATGTTGAAACAGGTTTTACCGACAAGAGTGTAAGTGCAGTTCTTTTTCAAAAGCAAGAAAGACTGAATAAAATAATTGCTTATGCCAGTAAATCATTATCACCAGTTGAAATCAAATTTAATAATTGTGAGAAGGCATTATTAGCAACTGTGTGGGCTTTGCAATATTTCAGAAGTTTTATTCAAGGGGAAAAGATCATTGTAGAAACTGCACACCAATCACTACAATATTTGCAAAGTAACCAAATAAAAGAAGGTAACCTGTCAAACAGTAGGATAACGGCATGGACAATGTCCCTAATGGGATGGCCATTGGAAATCAAATATAAACAGGATACTAAAAATCCAGTTGCTCAAGGATTAGCTGAACTCCATGATTGCTCTCATGTGGAACATAAAGATGAGCCACCAGAAAACGATTTTCTGGAAGAGCAATCTCTATCTCCATATAAATCCTATGAAGAGGAGTACTGCAACTCACTACCATGTGCATATGTTGACGGCTGTTCTTTTCACACAGAAGGAAATGAAAAGATGCTGGTTGCAGGTATCGGTATCGTATGGAATAACATATTTCCAGAGATATCTGCGGGATACAAAATTGGTCCCAAAAGTAGCCAGGTCGCAGAACTTGCTGCTGTGTATAAAGCTATACAAATGGCTATCGAACATGACCTTAAGGAGTTTGTTTTGATAACAGATTCTGAGTATGTTCGGAACAGTTTTGTGGAATATTTTCCCAGTTGGAAAAGAACTAGCATGACAAGGAGTAACAAAAAGCCAGTCAAACATGGTAAACTGTTCTGTAAAATCGATGAGCTTGTTAATACCCACGGTCTTACCATTTATTGGAAAAAGGTAAGGGGTCATTCAAAACACCCTGGCGCTGATAAAGATGGGAACGATTTAGCAGATTCCCTTGCTAAGAAAGCAGCCATTGATGGTGAAATCTTCGATATCAATGACCTCATGGGAACTATCGAAGTAAATGTCACCACTAGGGGGCAGGCCCAAAAGGAGTCTCAACCCAGTGTAGCAATGTGGAGTCAAGATTCTCCTAATGAGGATCTCATTGCGAGCCAAAAGGGGGATCCCGTTATTGGTTTGTTTTATAAACATATTGGAAGTCCACATGATTATCCCATCACCGTGGAAGACTGCAGTGACAACGAAGAATTACGTATTCTGATGAAAGGTGTGTCACAATTTTCATTACAGGATGGATTGCTGATACGAACCTCGAAAAATGGTATTACGCAATGGGTAGTACCCGCAGCATATCGGGGTTTGATGTTGCAACATGCTCATGATGCCCCGACAGCTGGTCATCGAGGAGAGAAAATAACGTATGAGTTATTAAGAGACTACGCTTACTGGCCACACATGTTACAGGATGTCAGGACATATTGTCAAGGGTGCTTGGTATGCCCTCAATTCCAGCCACAAGGTCCCACTCACAGGGCACCGCTGATGAAAAGAGGCATAGCTATGCCATGGTCAGACATCCAGATCGATTTTATTGGTCCAGTAACAACGTCCTCAAAAGGAAACCGGTATATGTTAACCGTAACATGCCTGTTCACTAAATGGGTAGAATGTCTACCAAGTAAAACATGCAGTTCCAGTGTGTGCGCATCACTGCTCATTAACCACATATTTTCCCGATTTGGTCTTCCACAGCGCATCGAATCCGATCGCGGAAGTCACTTCACCAGTGAAGTAATGACCAAAATGTGGGAAATCCTAGGGGTAAAACGGAAGCTACACATAGCTTACCGACCAGCCTCTAGTGGTGGAGTGGAGCGTTACAATCAATCCATTGTAAATATCCTGAAAAAATTTGTTAGCGAATCAGGTAAAGACTGGGATGTCAAGCTGCCACTAGTTCTTATGGCTATTAGAGCTACTCCAAGCGCAGCAACCAAACTTTCCCCATTTGAGATGCTCACTGGTAGAAAGATGGTGTTACCCCAGCATTTGCTTTACAAAACCACAGATCATAACTTGATGAATGCAACTACCGCACATCAATACGTGGAGAACTTACGCAAACACCTCCAGCATGCCTTCGCATTTGCTCAAAGAAACATCGAAAGAGCCGCAGTCAGTACGAAAACGTATTATGACCTCAAAACTACCCAAAAGGAGTATCAGGTTGACGATAAGGTGTATCTGTATAATTTCGCCAGAGACCAGGTAAAGGAAAAGAAGTTCCTCCCTTCATGGAAGGGTCCATATCCAATCACCGATAAGTTGTCTCCTGTAGTGTATAAGGTTAAGATCCCTAAGGGGGATGACTTTGTTGAAAAATGGGTACATATTAATCAACTGCGTATATGTCACCCTAGCTCACAACTACGGAGAATTGAGCAATCTTGAAATGTGTCCTAACAAATTATTTTTCTCCTGACAGGTATACCTAATGATGTGTTAATCTCTACTAGAATCCATATGGACACAAAGATTCCAAGCCGGCGCAAAGATGCCCCACCTGACGATTGCCATCCTTTACGCAGTCCTAATCTTGGGGAAGAGTGCCGAGCCAAGTGTGGTGCCAGATCCAGCATCCGTGATGTTACCGGATACAGCGGAGTTCATCATGACCAGATAGATGTTCCTATCCTAGAGGGTCCAGATGAGCCTAAACCCGCGATGTGTCGTTGAATGACGAGCTGATGTATCCGAGGTCCATTTGATGGAGATGCAAGTTGGATATCTGTTGCACACCAGATACTCACAGGAGTGAGTTGTTCAAATCTTGAAGCAGATCCGGAAAATCCTTTTGTTTGAACCAAAGGCCAAAGCAGTTCATCGCTGTTACAGTCGCTGTTTGCTACCTTTGCAGCAAGAAGAAACCTGTTTGTTTGCAGCCGGAGTATCATTTGCCAAGTCTATTTGTCTTGAAGCGTGAAACATGAACTTCAATGTGATGAAGACAATGTTTAAAGTCCATTTCCCTTTCATACTTGGATTACAAATACAAAACATAAAGCTTCGTTCGCAACGCGTTCCCACAGGAATGAAGAAAACGTAAAACGTTTAATAATCCTTGTTGTTCTTTTGAAATGGTCACACCCTGGAACATTCCAAAAGAAAAGGGGGATGTGTCGAGATTTCCATATGGCGGAATATCGTTTTTCCGATAAACTGAACCGCATATGATCAGATACAAATAAACCTAATTAATTTCCTTCCCCTAAGGTACAGGAGACAAAGACTTTTTAATGTATGGTGATTGTAGGTTAATATATACATTGATCATTGAGAAAGGCAGAGCATATTTTAATATGGCGATGTAATATTGCCATGCAAGGCTGACTTGTATGTGTCTCTAAAGGAAGGTCAGATGTTGAACAACAGGCAGTCAGCTGATGTGCTATTTGCAATGGGTAATCCCATTCACCTTACTGGGAACAATGATATCAGACCATTCTTTGTTTTAGGTCAAAACACTTGACAAGATAGCAAACAAGAGGAGTCTGAGTGACAATAGTGTGTTTAAAAATGGACTAATATCTGTATACAATGGCTCAAACCTGGCTACATTGAATGTGAAACCAAAACCCATGCAAGGTTTCTATGCAATATTTGTGTTTCCAAAGTCCAGACACAAACACAAGGCTTAGGAAATACCTTTATTTTTCTTATAGCTGGGCAAACCAGTAACAATATGAAAATGTTATTGAAAATGTATACGTGTTAATATAAAGATTCCCTGAATGAATATATCCAGAATGGTATAGAAATGTTATATGGTTACCAGTGTTGTATATTAAACAATAATGTTAGAGATATAAAACCATGCTAACAAAAACAATGTTTTATATAAGGAGGTCCATGGTGGTTTTCAATATGCCACTATGATTTTGGATAAAATCCAATCTATCTTAAATATGGTAGAAAAGGTCACTGTATCCTGAATAATAACCAGTGATCCCATCCAGATCAGCTATCCATAAGATATGAAATGTTTATAACATTGATTTATTCACTGTTGGGGTATAATAAAACATGATTTTTGTTTTTAGTTTGCCAAATATCCCAGTAAGTCTGTGATTAGTTAGCCAACAGCACCTACAAAGGGTGAAAGCCAGTATTACACTTGGGTTAAAGATTAGTCACAGAAAGCTCCCATTGGTCACTCCCACTGCCCAGTGATAGGCTAGAAGATTTAATCTCCTGGGCAGGACCATAGGTAGTGAGGGGAATAAGATGAGAGAGGGATCAGACCATCAAGAGATCTGAGCAGACCAGGACATAGAGGATTCATGCCATCTGAACACAGCCACGCCTAAGAGGAACACGCCCAGAGGCCATCTTGGTGACTATACTTGAACCCAGTTCTGATTTTTCTTTTTAGTCATATGGCTTATCACAGCACGAATATCTGAACTTTTGATTTATTGACGATTGTCTTTCTTAAGTTTATAGTCATTTATAGCCAAAGGGAGTGCGTTCTTCCAGTGCACAGGAATTACTCATTCCATATATTTGATAAAACCCATTCAGTGGGTATATTTTTCTGTCGTTTAACACAACCAATAGTTCGAGAATCGCTGACTGTGAATGCCATAACTTGTTTTGGATAAAAGCGCTAGATACTTTAAGCTACCTCCTCTAGATATTTTGATACTTTGCCGCAGCATGTGCAAGCCACACCTAGCCAAATTTAGGACGACTCAATAGATATCTTATTCCAAAATTATATGTATTTTACCCGCTTGCTCTGTGTAGTATCACAGGCCAGCGGAGGTTAAAGTGTAGACAGAGGGAAAATTCCTGTCACTTATAGTTGATTGCATAGCGATTGTGGGGCAACGCCCAGTCGTCAGATCCACTGAGTCATCCTAAATTTGTTATATTGAATGGTATAGCTGACATCAGCCAGTTTATTTTGGGATAGCGCATTTTTGATTTTGGACTGCACAATTTTGATTTTTGATAGCCACCATTTTGTTTTTGATAGCCACCATTTTGTTTTTGATAGCCACCATTTTGTTTTTGATAGCAGCCATTTTGATTTTGATAACAGCCATTTTGTTGTCGTTCAATTCATCCATTTTGTCTCCAGAGACCCTGTGGTAAATTGAGTAACAGGGCCGACGGCCATATTTGATGAGTCATATCTCTGCACTGTATTTGAGTTGACTGCTAATTGGTTTAAGCCTTTTGTATTGGTGAATAAGTATAATAACATTTTGATGTTTTACTGAAATTATTATCCAGCTCATTGCTTATTATAAGAATGACCTTATGAGTTTTGTTTTATATCAAAAGTGCAATATTATATTGTTTTGATATTGTAATATTTATTAAATTGATATTTTTATAAATTGGTCCACATTTATTTGCATGTTTAAACCAGTACTGTAAAACCTCGGAAAACAAGCTCACACAGTTAGGCGTATGTTTGTATTTTAGCTCCTCCTATTTTCCCAGGAGCATTACATTTACATTTTTGATTTTATATTTATTTTTAACAATTTATACAAACATTGACAAAACGCCCGACACTATTCCCTCCTACCGGAGGGAGGAGGGTCTCATCTGCCAGGGAATGATACTATTTCAAAAACCAGTTTATATACCATGGCTGGGAATTGAACCCGGGTTTCACTGTGTGGTGGGCAAGTCACCCTAACTGCTGTACCACAACAACAGTACTAACTGAAGCTGGCCTAGCATTTACCATTTATGCTCAATGCAATAGAAACATTAGGTTGCTTAAAGGGAACCTTAACTGAGAGTGATATAGATGTTTCCTGTAAACAATACCAGTTGCCTGGCAGTCCAGCTGATCTTTGTGACTGCAATAGTGGCTGAATCACACCCTGAAACAAGCATGCAGCTAATCCAGTCTGACTTCAGTCAGAGCACCTGATCTGCATGCTTGTTCAGGGGCTGTGGCTAAAAGTATTAGAGACACAGGATCAGCAGGCGATTCAGGCAACTGGTATTATTTTAAAAGGAAAAATCCAAATCCTTCTCCATTTAGGTTCCCTTTAAGGATTTGTAGCATAAAATACAAACTCACATTAGCTGGGATTTGAACCCGGGTTTCACTGTGTGGTGGGCAAGCACCCTAACTGCTGTACCACAACAGTACTAACTGAAGCTGGCCTAGCATTTACCATTTATGCTCAATACAAGAGAAAAAGTAGACAAGACAAATAACATTTATATCACACTTTTCTCCTGGCGGACTCAAAGCACCAGAGCTGCAGCCACTAGGGCATGCACTATAGGCAGTAGCAGTGTTAGGAAGACTTGCCTAAGGTCTCCTACTGAATATGTGCTGGCTTACTGAACAGACAGAGCTGAGATTTGAACTCTGGTCTCCTGTGTTAGAGGCAGAGCCCTTAACCATTACACCATGCAGCCACTGCTTATGGATATGTAGCCAGACATGGCCTTGTCTTTTGTGTTCAACAGTTGTCAAGAGAAAAATTAGACAATATAGCAGTGTTAGGAAGACTTGCCTAAGGTCTCCTACTGAATAGGTGCTGGCTTACTGAACAGATAGAGCTGAGATTTAAACTCTGGTCTCCTGTGTCAGAGGCAGAGCCCTTAACCATTACACCATGCAGCCACTGCTTACAGATATGTAGCCAGGCATGGCCTTGTATTTTGTGTTCAACAGTTGTCCAAAGAGAACCCCAGATAGCCAGGTAGATTCATCTCTCTCTCTCTCTCTCTCTCTCTCTCTCTCTAGTAGGGATGGTCACCACTTTCCGTGGAATTGTATTTTTGAGCATAAATAGATTGAGCATAAATGGTACATGCTAGGCTGGCTTCAGCATGTAGTGTTGGTGAGAGAGAGAGAGAGATGAATCTACCTGGCTATCTGGGGTTCTCTTTGGACAACTGTTGAACACAAAAGACAAGGCCATGTCTGGCTACATATCCGTAAGCAGTGGCTGCATGGTGTAATGGGTAAGGGCTCTGCCTCTGACACAGGAGACCAGAGTTCAAATCTCAGCTCTGTCTGTTCAGTAAGCCAGCACCTATTCAGTAGGAGGCCTTAGGCAAGTCTTCCTAACACTGCTACTGCCTATAGTGCATGCCCTAGTGGCTGCAGCTCTGGTCCTTTGAGTCCGCCAGGAGAAAAGTGTGATATAAATGTTATTTGTCTTGTCTACTTTTTCTCTTGTATTGAGCATACATAGGAAATTTTAGGCCAGCATTTTCAGGCCAGCTTCAGTTGGTATAGTGGTTAGTGTGCTAGTCTACCATACAGTGAGACCCAGGTTCAAATCCCAGCCAATGTGAGTTGGCTTTTATGCTACAAATCCTTAAAGGGAACCTAAACGAATAAGGATATGGATTTTTCCTTTTAAAATAATACCAGTTGCCTGAATTGCCTTCCAATCCTGTGTCTCTAATACTTTTAGCCACAGCCCCTGAACAAGCATGCAGATCAGGTGCTCTGACTGAAGTCAGACTGGATTAGCTGCATGCTTGTTTCAGGGTGTGATTCAGCCACTATTGCAGTCACAAAGATCAGCTAGACTGCCAGGCAACTGGTATTGTTTACAGGAAACATCCATATCATTCTCAGTTAAGGTTCCCTTTAAGCAACCTAATGTTTCTATTGCATTGAGCATAAATGGTAAATGCTAGGCCAGCTTCAGTTAGTACTGTTGTGGTGGTACAGCGGTTAGGGTGACTTGCCCACCACACAGTGAAACCTGGGTTCAATTCCCAGCCATGGTATGTAAACTGGTTTTTGAAATAGTATAATTTCCTGGCAGATGAGACCCTTCTCCCTCCGGTAGGAGGAGGAGGGAGGGACCCACAACAGGCTAATTAAATTCTCCCTAGCAGAGTGTGTAGCAGCTGTCCCATAACTAAGTGTAGGCAGACAACTGAGTCAAATGGTATAAGGACCTTGCTTGGAGGAGGGAGAGTGGGCGGGCCTCGAGCAGTGTGTTTGGCAATAATGTGTCTGCTGACAGTGATATGGAGAGTCAAAGTTTTGATCAATAGTGCATTATGGGGCGAATCGAACTTCCGCAAAAGTTTGCCTGGTGCAGGCGAACGCGAACCCCCAAAGTTCGCCTGGAACCGTTCGCGACATCTCTAGTGGTGTCTCCTAAGGAATCTGTCCACAGTTCTGCATGTTTTCCCCATTCAGAGCTCCTCTCAGGGAATTGATGAAAATACAATGTCTTTCAGTTATTTACTCCGTTTTTTTAATATGATAACTAGCTGAAGACCCGGCATTGCCCGGGTATGTATTTGGTTGTTATTGGCTCCACCCACTTTCCCTACCCTTGGCCCACAGTCAGTCAGTCAATGACCAAGTTTGTGAGCTTTGGGGTCCTTGGCATCAATAATGTGACAATGGAAGCAGTTTAAGTTTTCCCATTGAAATAAATAAAAAATATCTGATTGGCTGTTTGTGGCCCTGCTTCTTTTCTGAATTTGAACCCCAGTCACCCAATGACCGACTGTACAAGGATTGAGGCCTCTGTCATTAACAGTGTAAGAGTGGCAGCAATTTATATATTACCCTTGAAAATTAATAGGTGAATTTTGATTGGCTGTTGTAGGCTCCACCCACTTTCATGATTATTAATCCCAGTCACCCAGTGGCCAACTGTGCAAACTGAGACCCCTGCCATTAACAGTGTAACAATGGCTGCAGTTTACATTTTCCAATTTTTCTGAAATTTGAGTAGCTGGTTTATGCTGCACCGACTTTCCCTGAATTTTTCACCTCAGTCACCAAGTGACCAGCTGTGCCAAGTGTGGAGACTCTGGTTTGATTACTGTGAGAATGGCAGCCCTTTACATTTTTTCCATTGACGTGAATGGGTGAAATCTGTTTGTAGCTCCGCCCAGGTGTGCAGGGGGGACCCGAGACCCCCAGAACATATCAACCCAGGTAGTAAGGGATCTGTATACCAAGTTTCATTGAAATTGGTAAAGTCGTTTTCGAGTGACACACACACACACACACACACAAACGTGCTATTATAATATTAAGCCTGCTACAGCATTGGTAAAGTATTGGTTCTCTTGGTTCTCAAATAAAGAGCTATGTATCAGGTGTAGTCACCACTTGTGCTGCTGGTCTCATGTGTTCCAAAACATCTTGGGCTTGATTCACTAACCGGCACTAAGCCGGTTAGTGAGCCTTATCACTTTGTGGGCGGAAACCAGGGCGATAGGAGGTTTGCGCCCACACATTGCACTCAGCCCCGCTCACTGTGCGCGCAGCGCGGGTGCGCCTGCATTAGTGCGCCGCTTTGGGGGGCACCGATGCACCGTTATCATCCCACCGGGTGCGACGTTTAAGGGGCAGTGGGTGTGACGTTATCGTCGCACCGCGCACTAATACAGGCGCACAGCAGTGTGCGCGCACTGAGCGGGGCTGTGCGCGAAGTAGCTCTGCACTCCCGTTAGTGCGCACAGAGCTACTTAAGGGGCACTAAGAGGCTTTTCACAGTGGCGCTAACACTTAGCGCCTGTAAGAAAACGCGGAAAATCAGCTCAGCGTGAGGCGGCTGTTTCCATGGAGGGCATGGCGGAACGCGGAAAAACCGCCGCATCTGACGCGGCGGTTAGCACGCATGGCCCTGTTGCTGACACTTTGACCCAGCGCGGAGAGGCCGCCGCCGGTGCAGATAGCGGTGTGACCAACCCCGCGCATGGGTCAGCGGAGACATTGCAAAGCAGTACTGGTGTGGCTGGGACTGATAGTCCACCTAGGTTCAGAATGACGCGCGTGCGCGCGGAGAGGCAGAACTTTTATGGCAGTCAGAGAAGGGTCAGCTGACCAGGCCGGTCAGCTGACAATTACAGCAACTTTCATTGGTCCAGCACTTAAGGGAGGTGCAGGAGAGCACTGGTGTATATATACTGGGTGCTGGTCATTCTCTGGTTGTCTGGCGTTGCGATCACAACGTGGTAACACTCAGACTTTGTTCGTATCTGTGTTCTAGCATAGTTTCCAAAGGTGTTGACGATCAAGGACCTCACACCTTAGCGGTAGGAATATTACCTGTATTATTTGTTATGACCTTTTGCCTGCCTGACTATTCTTCTGAACTCTGATCCTGTACCTTGCTATTTCTGATATCCTGTTGCCAAACTCTGCTCGTTCCTGAACTCTGTATTTGCCTCCTGACTCTGTACCTCACTATTCTGATACCCGTTGCCAAACTCTGCCTGTCTATTGGATTACGTAACCGTCTTCTGAATCTGTACCCTATCTGTCTGTGTGTTAACAACCTGGCTTGTCCGACCTCGAGAACTGGCCTTACTGTTAGAGGCAGTTCCCAGACCTGTTAGTGACACCCCCTTATTGGTGTCACTCACACTCTTACCTTCCTACTCTTAGCCTAGCTCCTCCCCCGGGAGAGTCTAAGTCTACGGAAGGAAGTTACTTCTGTGCAGTACTCCTTACTGCTCCTGTACCTCCTCCTGAGGTGCAGTACTCAAAGTATTATTGTGGCACCGAACACTCTCATCTCTCAGGTGTCCAGAGGTTAGTAGATATATCTGATTATCGGTGATACTGCAGATCATCAATAATCGGGTATATTCTGTATTCTCGGTGATACTGCAGTTCACCGGTAATCAGACCCTCTCTGTGTTACACCGATTGTTACAGCGCCGCTTTGTGAATCAAGCCCCTCATCTTTCCAGCAGTTATTTATTTGTATAGCGCCGTACCTCGAAGTGATGCAGGCTGCATGCAGGCAGGTTTTCCCCAAAGTGTTGCAGGCTGCATGCAGGCAGATTTGCCCTGATGTGATTCAGGCCGCATCCTGGCAGGTTTCCTCTGAAGTGATGCAGGCTGCACTCAGGCAGGTTTTCCCTGAAGTGATGCAGGCTGCATGCAGGCAGGTTTGCCCTGAAGTAATTCAGGCCGCATCCTGGCAGGTTTCCTCTGAAGTGATGCAGGCTGCACTCAGGCAGGTTTTCCCTGAAGTGATGTAGGCCGCATGCAGGTAGGTTTCCCCCAAAGTGATGCAGGCTGCATGCAGGCAGGTTTTCCCTAAAGTGATGCAGATTGCATGCAGGCAGGTTTCCCCCGAAGGGATGCAGACCGCATTCAGGCAGGTTTCCAGCAAAGTTATTCAGGCTGCATGCAGGCAGGTTTTCCCAGAAGTGAGGCAGGCAGGTTTTCCCAGAAGTAATGTAGGCTGCATGCAGGCAGGATTTCCCTAAAGTGATGCAGGCTGCATGCAGGCAGGTTTTCCCTGAAGTGATGCAGGTTGCTTGCAGGCAGGTTTTCCCCAAAGTGATGCAGGCCGCTTGCAGGCAGGTTTTCCCTGAAGTGATGATGCAGGCTGCATGCAGGCAGGTTTTCCCCAAATTGATGCAGGCTGCATGCAAGCAGGCTTTCCCCAAATTGATGCAGGCCCCATGCAGGCAGGTTTTCCCTGAAGTGATTCAGGCTGCATGCAGGCAGGTTTTCCCAGAAGTGATGCAGATTGCTTGCAGGCAGGTTTTCCCCAAAGTGATGCAGGCCGCTTGCAGGCAGGTTTTCCCCGAAGTGATGATGCAGGCTGCATGCAGGCAGGTTTTCCCCAAATTGATGCAGGCTGCATGCAAGCAGGTTTTCCCCAAATTGATGCAGGCCCCATGCAGGCAGGTTTTCCCTGAAGTGATTCAGGCTGCATGACACATAACATTTATATTGTGCTTTTCTCCTGGCTACAACTTCAGAGGCTGCACTCCACAATGACCAGGATTATTAGGGAAGTTTGCATATGTGTATCAGCGCCAAGGAAACAAAGTGGCCGCTGCTGAGAGAAGAACGATGTCCAGAGTTCACAAACAGATAAATTATATATGCTCAGCGCAGAGTCCAAAAACAAAAGACGAGTCTTCAACAAAGGATAAAAGCAGGCAAATCTCCACCACAATAAATATTGGGTTCACGGCACAGCTCTGCAATCATGGATACCCAAAAAAGGAAAGAGGCTTACCAGCTGGTGACAACCCACATTATAAGGTTGTATTAACGCTTTGGTAGGACATCAGGAAGCAACAGTCCGTCCAGGATCCACCAATTCAGCAATGATTCATCTCACGAATGGATATCAGTAAACATCATGAAAAACAAACAAACGGCAACTCTAAGTGTAAACCGTTTAATATAGAGTTTTCATAGTAAAAACAGCTTAAAAATAGCATAAAAATAGCATAAAAACAAAACTTACATACGGGGCCCATGCAATGGGAACCCCGAGAAAGTTGCACGCGTGTATGGGTCAGCAGTAAAGGACAGTATGAAGGTGCCGCCTGTCTCCTTCCCTAGGGTTAGGGTTCATGGGGGGGGGGGCGCTCTGGGGGGCCGCCGAGCTGGAGGGGTAGCTGGCAGGACGGGGGTATTGGGCCTAGCGGCGGGGAGGGGGTCGTACCCCCCCCTCCCTCGCCTGGGTCCCCCGAACTGCGCTCCCCTCCAGCCTTACATAGAAGAAGCAGCCGCTATTTGTAAGACACACGGGCGGGGAGGACTCACCTCTTCCCAGCGTGCGCTCCACTGACATCACTTCCTGCAGCGTTGCAGGAAGTGACGTCAGTGGAGCGCACGCTGGATCGAGGAAGAGGTGAGTCCTCCCCGCCCGTGCCTCTTACAAATAGCGGCTGCTTCTATGTAGGTGATTCATGTTGTCCTTTGTCCAATAAGGTTCTTTACCTGCGGAAAGGAAGTGGGAGGTGGCAATAACCTGCACCTTTATACTTAAGGAGTGTTTTTAACAATGTCTTTTGTACAATCTGCCTCTGAAGAAGCTGGTTTAGACCAGCGAAACAGCTGTCAGGCGTCTGATACCCCCACTTCTATGTACCTGCTATCTCCCCCACCGGAATAAAGGGATTTTAAGAAGCGGTGCCTCCGCCTTTGCTTTCTACTACACTGGACTACTAAGGCTGGAGGGGAGCAGAGGACGGGGGACCCAGGCGAGGGAGGGGGGGGGGTCCGACCCCCCCTCCCCGCCGCTAGGCCCAATACCCCCGTCCTGCCAGCTACCCCTCCAGCTCGGCGGCCGGCTCCCCGCACGGACGGGCGGATGCCGCCCCTGGAAATTTGCCGCCTGAGGCAAAAGTTTCACCCCGCCTCATGAGCGGGCCGGCCCTGGGTATCCATGATTGCAGAGCTGTGCCGTGAACCCAATATTTATTGTGGTGGAGATTTGCCTGCTTTTATCCTTTGTTGAAGACTCGTCTTTTGTTTTTGGACTCTGCGCTGAGCATATATAATTTATAGGATTATTAGGGAGCCTTGCCCAAAGACTTCTTACTATTTTACGAACTGGCTTGAGCCGGAATTCAAACCCTGGTCCAAGGGCTAAAATCCCACATCAAAGGCAACAGCCTTACCAGCACGCCACCAGCTGACACCCAGTCCTACTGTAACATCTTGTTTCACAAGTATGACCATAGCGATATGCTGTATTTTGAATGAAGTGAATTGAGGAGTAGCTCTGAGAGCTTTTCATGTTTATTTGGACAGAATTCTGTTACATGGTGACTAAGACCGGACCATACTTCACATGCTGAAGAGGGTGACTGTGAGGGAACCCAGACTTACACGTTTCAGTATAGGGTTAGGTAGTAGGGAATCCATATCTGGATGAAAGCCGGATAGTTGTTATCTGGATTTCACCCTGTTAATTGCAATCGCCTGTGCGGTCTGGGCGGGGGGTCAATCGTACCTATCTGACGTCTTCTTAGGTCTGTCCCGCTGCGCCTCCCATGATGCGGTCCACGCGGCAGTCACATGTGTACAAACACTTCCTCCTTCCAGGTTGAAGGAGGAAGTGTTTGTACTCACGTGAAACGCGTGGACCAAATCGTGGGAGGTGCCGAGGGACGGACCTAAGAAGACGTCAGATAGGTACGATTGACCCCCCGCCCAGACCGCACAGGCGATTGCAATTAACAGGGTGAAATCCGGACAACAACTATCCGGCTTTCATCTGGATACGGATTGAGCATCCCTATTAGGTAGGGTTAGGGCTAGGGATCCCAGACTTATGTGTTTATCAGTATAGGGTAGTGATGGCCCGAACGGTTCAAATGCGAACTTATTTGTGCAAACATCGCTGGTTCGCGTTTGCGAACTTAATGCGAGTTCAACTCGCCCCCTATACTATATCATTGGGCTAAACTTTGACCCTCTACATCACAGTCAGCAGACACATGGAAGCCAATCAGGCTGCACTCCCTCCTGGAGCACCCCCCCCCCCTTATAAAAGGCAGCAGCGTCGGCCAATTCCTCACTCTGTGTGCTGCTGTGTTAGTGAGAGAAGGGAGAGAGGTTGCTTCAGAGATTAGGGAAAGCTTAGTTAGGCTCTTGTTAGGCTTGTTAGCTTGCTCCTTGCTGATATTGATTGTTAAAAAGCACCCCTCAACAGCTCTTTTGAGAGCTAATGTTCTTGTGATTTTTTTTTCGTGTGACCCAGACCCACTGACAGTGACACTGCATATACAGCCCTGTCTGTCGCAGTTGGCCCTTGCTAATTGCTATACTGTGCCAAGCCCATCACATTCAGTGCCTACCTTTTCACTGCACATATTGTAATACCAATCACTGCATACCTTTCACTGCACCTGTGTGACAGCACGCTGTTTTATATACCAGTCTGTGCATACCTGTTAACTGCACCTGTGTATGTGACAGCTACACATTGTATTGTAATACAAGTCACTCCATACCTTTCACTGCACCTGTGTGACTGCACATTGTTCTACCAGCAGTCACTGCATACCTTTCACTTCATCCCCCCCAATATGGACAAAACAGGCAGAGGCAGAGCCAGAGGCAGGCCACCCGGCAGGTCTGTTCGAGGTCGTGCTGTCGTTATTTCGTGCAGCCCTGGACCAAAGTACAGTGTTCAGAAGGCACGTGCCATCAACCCCCAAGATTGTCAGGACGTAATTGACTATTTAACACAGAACACCTCATCTTCCTCAGCTTCTGCACAAAACCGTGACATATCTTCCTCCTCCTGCTCTGATTCTGGCACCCCACTTAACACTCAGTCTGCAGCCACCAAAGTGCCATCATCCCAGGGCTCAGCGGTGTGGAAATGTTTTTGTGTGTCTGCTTCAGATGAGAGCAATGCCGTCTGTACTCTCTGCCACCGAAAATTGAGCCATGGAAAGACCAATACCCGCGTAGGGACAACTTCCTTACGAAGGCACATGATGACAAAGCACAAACTGCAATGGGATGACCACCTGAGGAAAATCAGCACACAAAAGCAAAGCCACACACCGCAGTGGAAGATACCAGGCCGCAATTATTTCTCAAAAAAGGCGATACCCAAACTGTACCGTGATGTTGAAAGGCAAGTGGTGACATCTCTGGCACACGGCATTGGGTCAAGGGTCCATCTGACCACGGATGCCTGGTCTGCAACGCACGGTCAGGCCTGCCCGAAGACCAAGTCAGTCGCCACACATAGTATTATGCAGGAGAACGGAGGCGCCAAAAGGATAACAGGAAGCTAAATGAGCTTAAAAACCAAATTCTTGGTAAATAGAGGAGGTAGTGGTGGACTTACCTCCTCCAAGTATACACACAACGACTGTAGTAAAGACAGTCAATATATTTTATTTATGAACTCCAAATATGCAACGCGTTTCGCAGGTTTGATCCCGCTTCATCAGGCAATAACAACGGAGCAATAGCATATGTGGTCAGTAGAAGAGCCAGGCACCTCTGAAGAGACACATATTTGGAGTTCATAAATAAAATATATTGACTGTCTTTACTACAGTCGTTGTGTGTCTACTTGGAGGAGGTAAGTCCACCACTACCTCCTCTATTTACCAAGAATTTGGTTTTTAAGCTCATTTAGCTTTCTTTTATCCTTTTGGCGCCTCTGTTCTCCTGCATAATATTGAGACCACCCTGGGTGGAGGGCTGAACCCCCTTTTTTCTCATCTACAGAGAGTGACTTCTTATTCCTGAGTGGGGTCAGGAAAATCTCCCCACCTGCCTTTACAGTGGTTGCGTAATGGTAACCCTGGTTTGTGAGTATTAATATTTACTCTATCTAGTAACCATTTACCAGTACATATTACACTATTGGGGCTCTTGGTGTTCCTTGTTTTTGCCACACATAGTATCTCTGCCTGCATGCAGTGTGGCTGCCTGCCCCAAGACTAAGTCAGTCCCCACACAGCATCTCTGCCTGCAGGCCGCTTTTCTGCCTTCTCCGCCACCACCAACAGGGTCCAGGACTCAAAGTGGATTCCTGAATTTTAAGCAGCGGCCGCTAGCAAAAACTAAATTTTCTTCTGGTGCATGTAATATTAATAATAATGGCAGTATTTGTATAGCGCCTTTCTCCTGCCGGACTCAAAGCGCTTGCGAGGCAGCCACTAGAGCGCACTCAGTAGGCAGGAGCAGTGTTAAGGAGACTTGCCCAAGAAACTCCTTACTGAATAGGTGCTGGCTTACTGAACAGGCAGAGCCGAGATTTGAACCCAGGTCTCCTGTGTCAGAGACAGAGCCCTTAACCATTACACTTTCCAGCCACTGTGTACATGCTGCCTAATTTTTCTGGCTGCACTGCGGCTGCAACAATAAAACAAAAGGCATGTACATGTGCCAATTCCCCTTCGTGATCGTTACCTTGCCACGGTGAAGGGGCTTGCGTATCACAATGAAGCAATGACCGGCTATATGAGTGTGTTGGGGGGTACACCTGACCCAAGATAATAAGGTTGTTGCTTCATTGTGGACAGACCAAATTCGAACAGCTGGACAGTCACTGTTCTGTCATTCAGCTACCTCAGCCCGGCGACCATATGGGCTTGAAAACAGCCATCACCTGCACTCTCGCCATGGTGCGCACCAGTCCAGCACGGCTATCACTACACAAACAGCTGCTTGCGGTACATTACACAGTGAGTTTGGTGTGTCAGTGTGAAGCAGTACTCTAATTACACTCCATGATTGATGTATGCACATGCAAGATGTTTTAAAACACCTTATGCCTCCAATTTAGCATGCAATGTGATTTCTGCCCTTAAAACCCTGCTCTGCATCAAATCCATAATTTTCCCCAGGACTTTTGGCATGTATCCCACTCCGCCATGCCCTCCTCCAGGTGTTAGACTCCTTGAAACATCTTTTCCATCACTTTTGTGGCCAGAATTAGTGTTTGACGTTTTGAAAGTTCACCTGCCCATTGAAGTCTATTGCGGTTCGCAAAGTTCACAGGTTCGCAAACTTTTGCAGCAGTTTGCATTTGAGGTTCGCGAACCTAAAATCAGAGGTTCAAGCCATCTCTAGTATAGGGTTATGGTTAGGTAGGGTTAGGGCTAGGGCTAGGGATCCCAGATTTATGTGCTTATCAATTCAGTATAGGGTTAGGTATGGTTAGGGAACCCAGACTTTTGTGCTTATCAGTATAGGGTTAGGTAGGGCTAGTGATCCCAGACTTATGTGCTGATCAGTATAGGTTTAGGGTGAGGGAACCCAGACTTATGTACTTATCAGTATAGGGTTAGGTAGGGCTAGTGATCCCAGACTTATGTGCTGATCAGTATAGGGTTAGGGTTAGGTAGGGCTAGTGATCCCAGACGTATATGCTGATCAGTATAGGTTTAGGGTGAGGGAACCCAGACTTATGTACTGATCAGTATAGGGTTAGGTAGGGCTAGTGATCCCAGACTTATGTGCTGATCAGTATAGGGTTAGGTAGGGCTAGTGATCCCAGACTTATGTGCTGATCAGTATAGGTTTAGGGTGAGGGAACCCAGACTTATGTACTTATCAGTATAGGGTTAGGTAGGGCTAGTGATCCCAGACTTATGTGCTGATCAGTATAGGGTTAGGTAGGGCTAGTGATCCCAGACTTATGTGCTGATCAGTATAGGTTTAGGGTGAGGGAACCCAGACTTATGTACTTATCAGTATAGGGTTAGGTAGGGCTAGTGATCCCAGACTTATGTGCTGATCAGTATAGGGTTAGGTAGGGCTAGTGATCCCAGACTTATGTGCTGATCAGTATAGGTTTAGGGTGAGGGAACCCAGACTTATGTACTTATCAGTATAGGGTTAGGTAGGGCTAGTGATCCCAGACTTATGTGCTGATCAGTATAGGGTTAGGTAGGGCTAGTGATCCCAGACTTATGTGCTGATCAGTATAGGGTTAGGTAGGGCTAGTGATCCCAGACTTATGTACTGATCAGTATAGGGTTAGGTAGGGCTAGTGATCCCAGACTTATGTACTTATCAGTATAGGGTTAGGTAGGGCTAGTGATCCCAGACTTATGTGCTGATCAGTATAGGGTTAGGTAGGGTTAGTGATCCCAGACTTATGTACTGATCAGTATAGGGTTAGGTAGGGCTAGTGATCCCAGACTTATGTACTGATCAGTATAGGGTTAGGTAGGGCTAGTGATCCCAGACTTATGTACTTATCAGTATAGGGTTAGGTAGGGCTAGTGATCCCAGACTTATGTGCTGATCAGTATAGGGTTAGGTAGGGCTAGTGATCCCAGACTTATGTGCTGATCAGTATAGGGTTAGGTAGGGTTAGTGATCCCAGACTTATGTACTGATCAGTATAGGGTTAGGTAGGGCTAGTGATCCCAGACTTATGTACTGATCAGTATAGGGTTAGGTAGGGCTAGTGATCCCAGACTTATGTACTGATCAGTATAGGGTTAGGTAGGGTTAGTGATCCCAGACTTATGTGCTGATCAGTATAGGGTTAGGTAGGGCTAGTGATCCCAGACTTATGTACTTATCAGTATAGGGTTAGGTAGGGCTAGTGATCCCAGACTTATGTGCTGATCAGTATAGGGTTAGGGTTAGGTAGGGTTAGGGAACACAGACTTACTCGCTTATCAGTGTAGACAGCTGCAGTATTTTTCCGCACAATCTTCGCAACGTCATCAAACTTGCCATCTTTGGTTTTTGTAGCATTATAGTTTTGAGTCGCATTTATCTCAGACGCAGTCTTGTCCACGTGGCTCTTCAAGGTCTCTTGCTCTTGTGTAATATTCTTAGAAATAATCTACAATAAAGAGATATAGCTACATATCAGCATATACTATATTTTTCAAACTATAAGATGCTCCTGATCATAAGACGCACCTAGGTGTAGAGGACAAAAACCAGGGGAAAAATATATACTAAACCTGGTGCATCCATGGTGAAGGGGAGTCTTGTGGATTATGCCCCCTCTGTCCCTCATGCCCCCTTGTACCTCTTGGGTTTCCTTATGTCCTCCTCTGTCCCCCTTGTGTCCTCCTGTGTCTCCCATGTGTCCCCCTCTGTCCTTGTGTTCTCCTTTATGCCCCTTTATGTCCCCCTGTGTCCTCCATTTGTCCTCCGTGTCCTCCTCTGCATGGGCACAGTACAGTAATTACCATCTTGTAAAACAAGATCATTGAATAACTTATTAAACTGAAGGCACAATGTCCTCCTGGGGAACAATGAGAGAAAGGGAGACTAGTGTGCATTTTCATTCACAGTTTATTTTTATTACTTTAATCCCTTCCTTGAAGATACACAAAGGCCTGACCTATTAATGTCACAGTAAGCAGCAATCATTAACTTTCTGCACTCAAAACGCTCTGAACAACCCAGAACACTGACAGCAATAAAAACAACTAAGATTTTTCAAAATGTAAGACCGTAGAATCCAAAAAAAAGACCACAAAAGACTTGAGTTTGTACTCAGTCAATCCAGCTAATCAGGGTTCCCTTTCTAGAAGTGATCCCGCCTCCTCCACCTGCCTCAGCCAGTAAGCATGCAAGCAGACATGTCATGCTCGTCATTCCCTCTTTAGAATTGGTCCCGCCTTCTCCACCTGCCTCGGCCAGTAAGCATGCAAGCAGACATGTCATGCTCGTCATTCCCTCTTTAGAATTGGTCCCGCCTTCTCCACCTGCCTCAGCCAGTCAGCATGCAAGCAGACATGTCATGCTCGTCATTCCCTCTTTAGAATTGGTCCCGCCTCCTCCACCTGCCTCGGCCAGTAAGCATGCAAGCAGACACGTCATGCTCGTCATTCCCTCTTTAGAATTGGTTCTGCCTCCTCCACCTGCCTCAGCCAGTCAGCATGCAAGCAGACATGTCATGCTCGTCATTCCCTCTTTAGAATTGGTCCCGCCTTCTCCACCTGCCTCAGCCAGTCAGCATGCAAGCAGACATGTCATGCTCGTCATTCCCTCTTTAGAATTGCTCCTGCCTTCTCCACCTGCCTCAGCCAGTCAGCATGCAAGCAGACACGTCATGCTCGTCATTCCCTCTTTAGAATTGTTCCCGCCTTCTCCACCTGCCTCAGCCAGTCAGCATGCAAGCAGACACATCATGCTCGTCATTCCCTCTTTAGAATTGCTCCTGCCTTCACCACCTGCCTCAGCCAGTCAGCATGCAAGCAGACATGTCATGCTCGTCATTCCCTCTTTAGAATTGGTCCCGCCTTCTCCACCTGCCTCAGCCAGTCAGCATGCAAGCAGACACGTCATGCTCGTCATTCCCTCTTTAGAATTGCTCCTGCCTTCTCCACCTGCCTCAGCCAGTCAGCATGCAAGCAGACATGTCATGCTCGTCATTCCCTCTTTAGAATTGTTCCCGCCTTCTCCACCTGCCTCAGCCAGTCAGCATGCAAGCAGACACGTCAAGCTCGTCATTCCCTCTTTAGAATTGGTTCTGCCTCCTCCACCTGCCTCAGCCAGTAAGCATGCAAGCAGACATGTCATGCTCGTCATTCCCTCTTTGGAATTGGTCCTGCCTCCTCCACCTGCCTCAGCCAGTAAGCATGCAAGCAAACACGTCATGCTCGTCATCGCCTCTTTAGAATTGCTCCTGCCTTCTCCACCTGCCTCAGCCAGTCAGCATGCAAGCAGACATGTCATGCTCGTCATTCCCTCTTTAGAATTGTTCCTGCCTCCTCCACCTGCCTCAGCCAGTAAGCATGCAAGCAGACATGTCATGCTCGTCATTACCTTTCCAGAATTGTTCCCGCCTCCTCCACCTGCCTCGGCCAGTAAGCATGCAAGCAGACACGTCAAGCTCGTCATTCCCTCTTTAGAATTGGTTCTGCCTCCTCCACCTGCCTCAGCCAGAAAGCATGCAAGCAGACATGTCATGCTCGTCATTCCCTCTTTAGAATTGGTTCTGCCTCCTCCACCTGCCTCGGCCAGTCAGCATGCAAGCACACACGTCATGCTCGTCATTCCCTCTTTAGAATTGCTCCTGCCTTCTCCACCTGCCTCAGCCAGTCAGCATGCAAGCAGACATGTCATGCTCGTCATTCCCTCTTTAGAATTGGTTCTGCCTCCTCCACCTGCCTCAGCCAGAAAGCATGCAAGCACACACGTCATGCTCGTCATTCCCTCTTTAGAATTGCTCCTGCCTTCTCCACCTGCCTCAGCCAGTCAGCATGCAAGCAGACATGTCATGCTCGTCATTCCCTCTTTAGAATTGGTCCTGCCTCCTTCACCTGCCTCAGCCAGTAAGCATGCAAGCAGACATGTCATGCTCATCATTACCTTTCCAGAATTGTTCCCGCCTCCTCCACCTGCCTCGGCCAGTAAGCATGCAAGCAGACACGTAATGCTCGTCATTCCCTCTTTAGAATTGGTCCTGCCTCCTCCACCTGCCTCGGCCAGTAAGCATGCAAGCAGACATGTCATGCTCGTCATTCCCTCTTTAGAGTTGGTTCTGCCTTCTCCACCTGCCTCGGCCAGTAAGCATGCAAGCAGACATGTCATGCTTGTCATTCCTCTTTAGAATTGGTTCCGCCTTCTCCACCTGCCTCAGCCAGTAAGCAGGCAAGCAGACACATCATGCTCGTCATTGCCTCTTTAGAATTGGTCCTGCCTCCTCCACCTGCCTCAGCCAGTAAGCATGCAAGCAGACATGTCATGCTCGTCATTACTTTTCCAGAATTGTTCCCGCCTCCTCCACCTGCCTCGGCCAGTAAGCATGCAAGCAGACACGTAATGCTCGTCATTCCCTCTTTAGAATTGGTTCTGCCTTCTCCACCTGCCTCGGCCAGGAAGCATGCAAGCAGACATGTCATGCTCGTCATTCCTCTTTAGAATTGGTTCCGCCTTCTCCACCTGCCTCGGCCAGTAAGCATGCAAGCAGACACGTAATGCTCGTCATTCCCTCTTTAGAATTGGTTCTGCCTTCTCCACCTGCCTCAGCCAGTAAGCATGCAAGCAGACACATCATGCTCGTCATTGCCTCTTTAGAATTGGTTCCGCCTTCTCCACCTGCCTCGGCCAGTAAGCATGCAAGCAGACACGTAATGCTCGTCATTCCCTCTTTAGAATTGGTTCTGCCTCCTCCACCTGCCTCAGCCAGTAAGCAGGCAAGCAGACATGTCATGCTTGTCATTCCTCTTTAGAATTGGTTCCGCCTTCTCCACCTGCCTCGGCCAGTAAGCATGCAAGCAGACACGTAATGCTCGTCATTCCCTCTTTAGAATTGGTTCTGCCTTCTCCACCTGCCTCGGCCAGTAAGCATGCAAGCAGACATGTCATGCTTGTCATTCCTCTTTAGAATTGGTTCCGCCTTCTCCACCTGCCTCGGCCAGTAAGCATGCAAGCAGACACGTAATGCTCGTCATTCCCTCTTTAGAATTGGTTCCGCCTTCTCCACCTGCCTCGGCCAGTCAGCATGCAAGCAGACATGTCATGCTCGTCATTCCCTCTTTAGAATTGGTTCCGCCTTCTCCACCTGCCTCGGCCAGTAAGCATGCAAGCAGACATGTCATGCTCGTCATTCCCTCTTTAGAATTGCTCTTGCCTCCTCCACCTGCCTCAGCCAATAAGCATGCAAGCAGACACGTCATGCTTGTCATTCCCTCTTTAGAATTGGTTCTGCCTCCTCCACCTGCCTCAGCCAGTCAGCATGCAAGCAGACATGTCATGCTCGTCATTCCCTCTTTAGAATTGCTCTTGCCTCCTCCACCTGCCTCAGCCAGTAAGCATGCAAGCAGACATGTCATGCTTGTCATTCCTCTTTAGAATTGGTTCCGCCTTCTCCACCTGCCTCGGCCAGTAAGCATGCAAGCAGACATCTCATGCTTGTCATTCCTCTTTAGAATTGGTTCCGCCTTCTCCACCTGCCTCGGCCAGTAAGCATGCAAGCAGACATGTCATGCTCGTCATTCCCTCTTTAGAATTGGTTCCGCCTTCTCCACCTGCCTCGGCCAGTCAGCATGCAAGCAGACATGTCATGCTCGTCATTCCCTCTTTAGAATTGGTTCCGCCTTCTCCACCTGCCTCGGCCAGTCAGCATGCAAGCAGACACATCATGCTCGTCATTCCCTCTTTAGAATTGGTCCTGCCTCCTCCACCTGCCTCAGCCAGTAAGCATGCAAGCAGACATGTCATGCTCGTCATTCCCTCTTTAGAATTGCTCTTGCCTCCTCCACCTGCCTCAGCCAGTAAGCATGCAAGCAGACATGTCATGCTCGTCATTCCTCTTTAGAATTGGTTCCGCCTTCTCCACCTGCCTCGGCCAGTAAGCATGCAAGCAGACATGTCATGCTTGTCATTCCTCTTTAGAATTGGTTCCGCCTTCTCCACCTGCCTCGGCCAGTAAGCATGCAAGCAGACATGTCATGCTCGTCATTCCCTCTTTAGAATTGGTTCCGCCTTCTCCACCTGCCTCGGCCAGTCAGCATGCAAGCAGACATGTCATGCTCGTCATTCCCTCTTTAGAATTGCTCCTGCCTCCTCCACCTGCCTCAGCCAGTCAGCATGCAAGCAGACACGTCATGCTTGTCATTCCTCTTTAGAATTGGTTCCGCCTTCTCCACCTGCCTCGGCCAGTAAGCATGCAAGCAGACATGTCATGCTTGTCATTCCTCTTTAGAATTGGTTCCGCCTTCTCCACCTGCCTCGGCCAGTAAGCATGCAAGCAGACATGTCATGCTCGTCATTCCCTCTTTAGAATTGGTTCCGCCTTCTCCACCTGCCTCGGCCAGTCAGCATGCAAGCAGACATGTCATGCTCGTCATTCCCTCTTTAGAATTGCTCCTGCCTCCTCCACCTGCCTCAGCCAGTAAGCATGCAAGCAGACATGTCATGCTTGTCATTCCTCTTTAGAATTGGTTCCGCCTTCTCCACCTGCCTCGGCCAGTAAGCATGCAAGCAGACATGTCATGCTCGTCATTCCCTCTTTAGAATTGTTCCCGCCTCCTCCACCTGCCTCGGCCAGTAAGCATGCAAGCAGACATGTCATGCTCGTCATTCCCTCTTTAGAATTGGTTCCGCCTTCTCCACCTGCCTCGGCCAGTCAGCATGCAAGCAGACACATCATGCTCGTCATTCCCTCTTTAGAATTGGTCCTGCCTCCTCCACCTGCCTCGGCCAGTAAGCATGCAAGCAGACATGTCATGCTCGTCATTCCCTCTTTAGAATTGGTCCTGCCTCCTCCACCTGCCTCGGCCAGTAAGCATGCAAGCAGACATGTCATGCTCGTCATTCCCTCTTTAGAATTGGTTCTGCCTCCTCCACCTGCCTCAGCCAGTAAGCATGCAAGCAGACATGTCATGCTCGTCATTCCCTCTTTAGAATTGGTCTTGCCTCCTCCACCTGCCTCGGCCAGTAAGCATGCAAGCAGACATGTCATGCTCGTCATTCCCTCTTTAGAATTGGTTCCGCCTTCTCCACCTGCCTCGGCCAGTCAGCATGCAAGCAGACATGTCATGCTCGTCATTCCCTCTTTAGAATTGGTTCCGCCTTCTCCACCTGCCTCGGCCAGTCAGCATGCAAGCAGACACATCATGCTCGTCATTCCCTCTTTAGAATTGGTCCTGCCTCCTCCACCTGCCTCGGCCAGTAAGCATGCAAGCAGACATGTCATGCTCGTCATTCCCTCTTTAGAATTGGTCCTGCCTCCTCCACCTGCCTCGGCCAGTAAGCATGCAAGCAGACATGTCATGCTCGTCAATCCCTCTTTAGAATTGGTTCTGCCTCCTCCACCTGCCTCAGCCAGTAAGCATGCAAGCAGACATGTCATGCTCGTCATTCCCTCTTTAGAATTGGTCCCGCCTCCTCCACCTGCCTCGGCCAGTAAGCATGCAAGCAGACATGTCATGCTTGTCATTCCTCTTTAGAATTGCTCCTGCCTTCTCCACCTGCCTCGGCCAGTCAGCATGCAAGCAGACATGTCATGCTCGTCATTCCCTCTTTAGAATTGCTCCTGCCTCCTCCACCTGCCTCAGCCAGTCAGCATGCAAGCAGACATGTCATGCTCGTCATTCCCTCTTTAGAATTGGTCCTGCCTCCTCCACCTGCCTCAGCCAGTCAGCATGCAAGCAGACATGTCATGCTCGTCATTCCCTCTTTAGAATTGGTTCTGCCTCCTCCACCTGCCTCAGCCAGTAAGCATGCAAGCAGACATGTCATGCTCGTCATTCCCTCTTTAGAATTGGTCTCGCCTCCTCCACCTGCCTCGGCCAGTAAGCATGCAAGCAGACATGTCATGCTCGTCATTCCCTCTTTAGAATTGGTTCCGCCTTCTCCACCTGCCTCAGCCAGTCAGCATGCAAGCAGACATGTCATGCTCGTCATTCCCTCTTTAGAATTGGTTCCGCCTTCTCCACCTGCCTCGGCCAGTCAGCATGCAAGCAGACACATCATGCTCGTCATTCCCTCTTTAGAATTGGTCCTGCCTCCTCCACCTGCCTCGGCCAGTAAGCATGCAAGCAGACATGTCATGCTCGTCATTCCCTCTTTAGAATTGGTCCTGCCTCCTCCACCTGCCTCGGCCAGTAAGCATGCAAGCAGACATGTCATGCTCGTCATTCCCTCTTTAGAATTGGTTCTGCCTCCTCCACCTGCCTCAGCCAGTAAGCATGCAAGCAGACATGTCATGCTCGTCATTCCCTCTTTAGAATTGGTCCCGCCTCCTCCACCTGCCTCGGCCAGTAAGCATGCAAGCAGACATGTCATGCTTGTCATTCCTCTTTAGAATTGCTCCTGCCTTCTCCACCTGCCTCGGCCAGTCAGCATGCAAGCAGACATGTCATGCTCGTCATTCCCTCTTTAGAATTGCTCCTGCCTCCTCCACCTGCCTCAGCCAGTCAGCATGCAAGCAGACATGTCATGCTCGTCATTCCCTCTTTAGAATTGGTCCTGCCTCCTCCACCTGCCTCAGCCAGTCAGCATGCAAGCAGACATGTCATGCTTGTCATTCCCTCTTTAGAATTGGTCCTGCCTCCTACACCTGCCTCAGCCAGTAAGCATGCAAGCAGACATGTCATGCTCGTCATTCCCTCTTTAGAATTGGTCCTGCCTCCTACACCTGCCTCAGCCAGTAAGCATGCAAGCAGACATGTCATGCTCGTCATTCCTCTTTAGAATTGGTCCTGCCTCCTACACCTGCCTCAGCCAGTAAGCATGCAAGCAGACATGTCATGCTCGTCATTCCCTCTTTAGACTTGGTTCTGCCTCCTCCACCTGCCTCAGCCAGTCAGCATGCAAGCAGACACGTCAAGCTCGTCATTCCCTCTTTAGAATTGCTCTTGCCTCCTCCACCTGCCTCAGCCAGTAAGCATGCAAGCAGACATGTCATGCTCGTCATTCCCTCTTTAGAATTGTTCCCGCCTCCTCCACCTGCCTCGGCCAGTCAGCATGCAAGCAGACATGTCATGCTCGTCATTCCCTCTTTAGAATTGGTTCTGCCTCCTCCACCTGCCTCGGCCAGTAAGCATGCAAGCAGACATGTCATGCTCGTCATTCCCTCTTTAGAATTGGTTCTGCCTTCTCCACCTGCCTCGGCCAGTAAGCATGCAAGCAGACATGTCATGCTCGTCATTCCCTCTTTAGAATTGGTCCCGCCTCCTCCACCTGCCTCGGCCAGTAAGCATGCAAGCAGACATGTCATGCTCGTCATTCCCTCTTTAGAATTGGTTCTGCCTTCTCCACCTGCCTCGGCCAGTAAGCATGCAAGCAGACATGTCATGCTCGTCATTCCCTCTTTAGAATTGCTCCTGCCTCCTCCACCTGCCTCAGCCAGTCAGCATGCAAGCAGACATGTCATGCTCGTCATTCCCTCTTTAGAATTGGTCCTGCCTCCTCCACCTGCCTCAGCCAGTCAGCATGCAAGCAGACATGTCATGCTTGTCATTCCCTCTTTAGAATTGGTCCTGCCTCCTACACCTGCCTCAGCCAGTAAGCATGCAAGCAGACATGTCATGCTTGTCATTCCCTCTTTAGAATTGGTCCCGCCTCCTACACCTGCCTCAGCCAGTAAGCATGCAAGCAGACATGTCATGCTCGTCATTCCCTCTTTAGAATTGGTCCCGCCTCCTCCACCTGCCTCGGCCAGTAAGCATGCAAGCAGACATGTCATGCTCGTCATTCCCTCTTTAGAATTGGTCCCGCCTCCTCCACCTGCCTCGGCCAGTAAGCATGCAAGCAGACACGTCATGCTCCTCATTCTACATTTGTTACACAGGTCAGTGACACTTGCCAGATGAGTCGTGTGCCTAAGCTTCCCCTCTGACTGGCCATGGTGACGTCTCACTGGTGATAGGGTTTTTATGGGATATAGGATATGAGGTATATATGATGGGGGTATAGCTAGCTGGGCATTTAGCGGCCATTACCCCGAAGTGTGCATGTCACTTTCTAAAGGCAAGTTTTGGCACAAAGTATTTTAGCAGCATTCTTTCTTTAAAGAGCCCCAGAAGAGGAAAGCGTCTGGATCCTCAGAGTCTTCCCATATGCTTTTGGAGACCAATGTTGCCAGGCACAGACTCCGGAACAATACGGGAAACCTCACTCGGCCTGGACACGGAAAGGATTGACAGATTGATAGCTCTTTCTCGATTCTGTGGGTGGTGGTGCATGGCCATTCTTAGTTGGTGGAGCGATTTGTCTGGTTAATTCCGATAACGAACGAGACTCCCCCATGCTAACTAGTTACGCGACTCCCGGTTTGACCACAAAGTTCTGCCACTACATATAAGGACTCAGTTTTGTGGTCTTGGAGTATTTGCAAGTTCCAGTCTGTTACATCAATTAATTGATGAACTTTCCATTGACATCCAATCCTGTGATGATATGTAACATAGGACACTGGCAAAGGCTAATATGGAAAGGATTCAGGTGTTTTATTATTCCACCAAAACGACTTGGATTTCTGCAACCTCGACATTCCAGCAAAACAGAACTGGAATAACAGCAGCATAAGCAGAACTACAGGCATATGTAGTGTCCACAGATAACTCCATACATTACAAGTAGTCCAAGGAGAAAGTCCAGGCAATTAGTCCAGTATTCCATATGCAGGCAATGCAATGCTTCAGGAAGCGTCTTCAATCCCATAACTACTGGTTCCAAGGGTTTAGAGAACTAGTGCCACAGCTTGCTGTTTCCATCACTGACTCACTCCAACAGCCCCAAGTACCTGACCTTATATCACAGATGGAGGATCATGTCTACCTGTGTACACCTTGCTCCCAGACTATTCAGTAGATACAGATAATCCCCTCCTCCAGGAGCTGTGTGGTCCAGCAGAAAGGAGTCAGACCATTGTCTATTGGTAAACATGAGCAGATAAGGACAAGTCTGCTAGCAGACAGTAGAACAATAGAAACTCCACCTCAACCCAGCAAGCTAAAATCAACACAAGACAACATGCAGATCACAGCAAGCACTCTATGCAGGGAAAAATACATTTTGCAAGAATAAAAAGCATACATCACAAATCCCAGTTGTGTTAGTGCGATGCACCTGTGTGTGTTGAGCGTGTTGGTTGTATGGCGGGGTGGCCATCTCATGCGTTTTTAATATAATCTTCTTCTGTGAGATTTATAAATCTATTTGCATTTTTTTTCAATGTTGTTTGAGATTTAATATCATTAACACACACGCCAGCCGGTGTTTCCCACTTAAGCCTTCTCTGTCGTATACAGACTTCAGAACATGTTGGGCAAAAGCTTGTGTGGCTTGTGCAGCTTGTGCGGCCCTGCGCAAGTATGACCCTGCCCAGAGCCGGGACAAGGTCCTCCAGCACCCAAGGCTGAGACACCAAAGTGCGCCCCTCCATCCCTCCCACCCCAGCCGTCACACACTGATTGCTATTAGACTAAGAGGCGCCACAGGGCCCACAACCTCCCCAAAACCTTAATATCTAGTTATATGGCTTGCAGTCACTGCTATGTATCCCCTTTTCTTATTTCTTTCTGCTTCATACACAATTAGGAATGACAGCTGAATGAATTGTGCGCCCCCTCCTACACTGCGCCCTGAGGCTGGAGCCTCTCCAGCCTCTGCCTCGGCCCGGCCCTGACCCTGCCTGTGCGGTAAGCTGAAACCACTTGTACATGAGCTACTGTGCAGGTGGGACATACTTGTGCAGGAGAGGCAGCGAGCTACTGTGCAGGCAGGACATACTTGTGCAGGAGAGGTAGCGAGCTACTGTGCAGGCGGGACATACTTGTGCAGGAGAGGCAGCGGCTACTGTGCAGGCAGGACGTACTTGTGCAGGAGTGGCAGCAGCTACTGTGCAGGCGGGACGTACTTGTGCAGGAGAGGCAGCGAGCTACTGTGAAGGTGGGACGTACTTGTGCAGGAGCGGCAGCGGCTACTGTGCAGGCAGGACGTACTTGTGCAGGAGTGGCAGCAGCTACTGTGCAGGCGGGACGTACTTGTGCAGAAGCGGCAGCGGCTACTGTGCAGGCGGGACATACTTGTGCAGGAGTGGCAGCGAGCTACTGTGCAGGTGGGACATACTTGTGCAGGAGTGGCAGCGAGCTACTGTGCAGGTGGGACATACTTGTGCAGGAGCTCCAGCGAGCTACTGTGCAGGTGGGACGTACTTGTGCAGGAGTGGCAGCGGCTACTGTGCAGGCAGGACATACTTGTGCAGGAGCGGCAGCGGCTACTGTGCAGGCGGGACATACTTGTGCAGGAGTGGCAGCGAGCTACTGTGCAGGCAGGACATACTTGTGCAGGAGAGGTAGCGAGCTACTGTGCAGGCGGGACATACTTGTGCAGGAGAGGCAGCGAGCTACTGTGCAGGCAGGACGTACTTGTGCAGGAGAGGCAGCGAGCTACTGTGAAGGTGGGACGTACTTGTGCAGGAGCGGCAGCGGCTACTGTGCAGGCAGGACGTACTTGTGCAGGAGTGGCAGCAGCTACTGTGCAGGCGGGACGTACTTGTGCAGAAGCGGCAGCGGCTACTGTGCAGGCGGGACATACTTGTGCAGGAGTGGCAGCGAGCTACTGTGCAGGTGGGACATACTTGTGCAGGAGCTCCAGCGAGCTACTGTGCAGGTGGGACGTACTTGTGCAGGAGCGGCAGCGAGCTACTGTGCAGGCAGGACGTACTTGTGCAGGAGAGGCAGCGAGCTACTGTGAAGGTGGGACGTACTTGTGCAGGAGCGGCAGCGGCTACTGTGCAGGCAGGACGTACTTGTGCAGGAGTGGCAGCGGCTACTGTGCAGGCAGGACATACTTGTGCAGGAGCGGCAGCGGCTACTGTGCAGGCGGGACATACTTGTGCAGGAGTGGCAGCGAGCTACTGTGCAGGTGGGACATACTTGTGCAGGAGCTCCAGCGAGCTACTGTGCAGGTGGGACGTACTTGTGCAGGAGCGGCAGCGAGCTACTGTGCAGGCAGGACGTACTTGTGCAGGAGAGGCAGCGAGCTACTGTGAAGGTGGGACGTACTTGTGCAGGAGCGGCAGCGGCTACTGTGCAGGCAGGACGTACTTGTGCAGGAGTGGCAGCGGCTACTGTGCAGGCAGGACATACTTGTGCAGGAGCGGCAGCGGCTACTGTGCAGGCGGGACATACTTGTGCAGGAGTGGCAGCGAGCTACTGTGCAGGTGGGACATACTTGTGCAGGAGCTCCAGCGAGCTACTGTGCAGGTGGGACGTACTTGTGCAGGAGCGGCAGCGAGCTACTGTGCAGGTAGGACGTACTTGTGCAGGAGCGGCATCGAACTACTGTGCAGGCGGGACATACTTGTGCAGGAGCGGCAGCGAGCTACTGTGCAGGCGGGACATACTTGTGCAGGAGCGGCAGCGAGCTACTGTGCATGTGGGACGTACTTGTGCAGGAGCAGCATCGAACTACTGTGCAGGCGGGACATACTTGTGCAGGAGCGGCAGCGAGCTACTGTGCAGGTGGGACATACTTGTAGAGGAGAGGCAGCGAGCTACTGTGCAGGTGGGACATACTTGTGCAGGAGCGGCATCAAACTACTGTGCAGATGGGATGTACTTGTGCAGGAGCTGCAGCGAGCTACTGTGCAGGCGGGATGTACTTGTGCAGGAGCGGCATCGAACTACTGTGCAGGCGGGACATACTTGTGCAGGAGCGGCAACGAGCTACTGTGCAGGTGGGACATACTTGTGCAGGAGAGGCAGCAAGCTACTGTGCAGGCAGGACATACTTGTGCAGGAGAGGTAGCGAGCTACTGTGCAGGTGGGACATACTTGTGCAGGAGAGGCAGCGAGCTACTGTGCAGGCAGGACATACTTGTTCAGGAGAGGCAGCGAGCTACTGTGCAGGTGGGATGTACTTGTGCAGGAGAGGCAGCGAGCTACTGTGCAGGTTGGACATACTTGTGCAGGAGAGGCAGCGAGCTACTGTGCAGGCGGCACATACTTGTGCAGGAGCTGCAGCAAGCTACTGTGCAGGCGGGACGTACTTGTGCAGGAGCGGCAGCGAGCTACTGTGCAGGCGGGACATACTTGTGCAGGAGCTGCAGCAAGCTACTGTACAGGCAGGACATACTTGTGCAGGAGCGGCAGCGAGCTACTGTGCAGGTGGGACGTACTTGTGCAGGAGCTGCAGCAAGCTACTGTGCAGGCGGGACGTACTTGTGCAGGAGCGGCAGCGAGCTACTGTGCAGGCAGGACATACTTGTGCAGGAGCGGCAGCGAGCTACTGTGCAGGCGGGACATACTTGTGCAGGAGCGGCAGCGAGCTACTATGCAGGCGGGACATATTTGTGCAGGAGAGGCAACAAGCTACTGTGCAGGCGGGACGTACTTGTGCAGGAGCGGCATCAAACTACTGTGCAGGCGGGACATACTTGTGCAGGAGCGGCAGCGAGCTACTGTGCAGGCGGGATGTACTTGTGCAGGAGAGGCAGCGAGCTACCGTGCAGGCAGGACATACTTGTGCAGGAGAGGCAGCGAGCTACTGTGCAGGCGGGACATACTTGTGCAGGAGAGGCAGCGAGCTACTGTGCAGGTGGGATGTACTTGTGCAGGAGCGTCATCGAACAACTGTGCAGACGGGACATACTTGTGCAGAAGCGGCAGCAAGCTACTGTGCAGGCGGGACATACTTGTGCAGGAGAGGCAGCGAGCTACTGTGCAGGTGGGATGTACTTGTGCAGGAGCGGCATCGAGCTACTGTGCAGGCAGGACATACTTGTGCAGGAGAGGCAGCGGCTACTGTGCAGGCGGGATGTACTTGTGCAGGAGCGGCAGCGGCCACTGTGCAGGCGGGACGTACTTGTGCAGGAGTGGCAGCGGCTACTGGGCAGGCGGGATGTACTTGTGCAGGAGTGGCAGTGGCTACTGTGCAGGCAGGACGTACTTGTGCAGGAGAGGGATCAGGCTACTGTAAAGGCGGGACGTACTTGTGCAGGAGAGGCAGCGAGCTACTGTGCAGGCGGGATGTACTTGTGCAGGAGTGGCAGCGAGCTACTGTACAGGTGGGACATACTTGTGCAGGAGCGGCAGCGAGCTACTGTGCAGGCACGACGTACTTGTGCAGGAGCTGCAGTGAGCCACTGTGCAGGTGGGACATCCTTGAGCAGGAGCGGCAGCGAGCTACTGTGCAGGCGGGACGTACTTGTGCAGGAGAGGCAGCGAGCTACTGTGTAGGTGGGACATACTTGTACAGGAGATGCAGCGGCTACTGTGCAGGCGGGACGTACTTGTGCAGTAGAGGCAGCAAGCTACTGTGCAGGCGGGATATACTTGTGCAGGAGAGGCAGCGAGCTACTGTGCAGGCGGGACGTACTTGTGCAGGAGAGGCAGCTAGCTACTGTGCAGGCGGGACATACTTGTGCAGGAGAGGCAGCGAGCTACTGTGCAGGTGGGATGTACTTGTGCAGGAGAGGCAGCGAGCTACTGTGCAGGCGGGACGTACTTGTGCAGGAGAGGCAGCGAGCTACTGCGCAGGTGGGACATACTTGTGCAGGAGCGGCAGTGGCTACTGTGCAGGCGGAACATACTTGTGCAGGAGAGGCAGCGAGCTCCTGTACAGGTGGGACGTACTTGTGCAGGAACGGCAGCTGCTACTGTGCAGGCTGGATGTACTTGTGCAGGAGAGGCAGCGAACTACTGTGCAGGTGGGACGTACTTGTGCAGGAGCGGCAGTGAGCTACTGTGCAGGTGGGACGTACTTGTGCAGGAGAGGCAGCGAGCTACTGTGCAGGCGGGATGTACTTGTGCAGGAGAGGCAGCGAGCTACTGTGCAGACGGGACGTACTTTTGCAGGAGAGGCAGCGAGCTACTGTGCAGGCAGGACGTACTTGTGCAGGAGCTCCAGCGAGCTACTGTGCAGGTGGGACATACTTGTGCAGGAGAGGCAGTGGCTACTGTGCAGGTGGGACATACTTGTGCAGGAGAGGCAGCGAGCTACTGTGCAGGTAGGACGTACTTGTGCAGGGGCTCCAGCGAGCTACTGTGCAAGCGGGACATGCTTGTGCAGGAGCGGCAGCGGCTACTGTGCAGGCGGGACATACTTGTGCAGGAGCGGCAGCAGGCTACTGTGCAGACGGGACATACTTGTGCAGGAGAGGCAGTGAGCTACTGTACAGGCGGGACGTACTTGTGCAGGAGCTGCAGCGTGCTACTGTGCAGGCGGGACGTACTTGTGCAGGAGAGGCAGCAGGCTACTGTGCAGGCGGGACGTACTTTTGCAGGAGAGGCAGCGAGCTACTGTGCAGGCGGGACATACTTGTACAGGAGAGGCAGCGGCTACTGTGCAGGCAGGACGTACTTGTGCAAGAGCTCCAGCGAGCTACTGTGAAGGTGGGACGTACTTGTGCAGGAGCGTCAGCGGCTACTTTGCAGGCGGGACGTACTTGTGCAGGAGCGGCAGCAGGCTACTGTGCAGGCGGGACGTACTTGTGCAGGAGAGGCAGCGAGCTGCTGTGCAGGTGGGACATACTTGTGCAGGAGCTCCAGAGAGCTACTGTGCAAGCGGGACATACTTGTGCAGGAGCGGCAGCGGCTACTGTGCCGGCGGGACGTAATTGTGCAGGAGCTGCAGCATGCTACTGTGCAGGCGGGACGTACTTGTGCAGGAGAGGCAGCAGGCTACTGTGCAGGCAGGACGTACTTGTGCAGGAGAGGCAGCGAGCTACTGTGCAGGTGGGACATACTTATACAGGAGAGGCAGCGGCTATTGTGCAGGCGGGACGTACTTGTGCAGGAGAGGCAGCGAGCTACTGTGCAGGTGGGACATACTTGTACAGGAGAGGCAGCGGCTACTGTTCAGGCAGGACGTACTTGTGCAGGAGAGGCAGCGAGCTACTGTGCAGGTGGGACATACTTATACAGGAGAGGCAGCGGCTATTGTGCAGGCGGGACGTACTTGTGCAGGAGAGGCAGCGAGCTACTGTGCAGGTGGGACATACTTGTACAGGAGAGGCAGCGGCTACTGTTCAGGCGGGACGTACTTGTGCAGGAGAGGCAGCGAGCTACTGTGCAAGTGGGACGTACTTGTGCAGGAGCTGCAGCGAGGTACTGTGCAGGCGGGACATACTTGTGCAGGAGAGGCAGCGAGCTACTGTGCAGGTGGGACGTACTTGTGCAGGAGCTGCAGCGAGCTACTGTGCAGGTGGGACGTACTTGTGCAGGAGCTGCAGCGAGCTACTGTGCAGGCGGGACGTACTTGTGCAGGAGAGGTAGCGAGCTACTGTGCAGGCAGGAAATACTTGTGCAGGAGAGGCGGCGAGCTACTGTGCTAGTGGGATATACTTGTGCAGGAGCTCCAGCGAGCTACTGTGCAAGCGGGACATACTTGTGCAGGAGCGGCAGCAGGCTACTGTGCAGACGGGACATACTTGTGCAGGAGAGGCAGCGAGCTACTGTACAGGCGGGACGTACTTGTGCAGGAGCTGCAGCAAGCTACTGTGCTGGCGGGACGTACTTGTGCAGGAGAGGCAGCGAGCTACTGTGCAGGTGGGACATACTTGTGCAGGAGCGGCATCAAACTACTGTGCAGATGGGATGTACTTGTGCAGGAGCTGCAGCGAGCTACTGTGCAGGCGGGATGTACTTGTGCAGGAGCGGCATCGAACTACTGTGCAGGCGGGACATACTTGTGCAGGAGCGGCAACGAGCTACTGTGCAGGTGGGACATACTTGTGCAGGAGAGGCAGCAAGCTACTGTGCAGGCAGGACATACTTGTGCAGGAGAGGTAGCGAGCTACTGTGCAGGTGGGACATACTTGTGCAGGAGAGGCAGCGAGCTACTGTGCAGGCAGGACATACTTGTGCAGGAGAGGCAGCGAGCTACTGTGCAGGTGGGATGTACTTGTGCAGGAGAGGCAGCGAGCTACTGTGCAGGTTGGACATACTTGTGCAGGAGAGGCAGCGAGCTACTGTGCAGGCGGCACATACTTGTGCAGGAGCTGCAGCAAGCTACTGTGCAGGCGGGACGTACTTGTGCAGGAGCGGCAGCGAGCTACTGTGCAGGCGGGACATACTTGTGCAGGAGCTGCAGCAAGCTACTGTACAGGCAGGACATACTTGTGCAGGAGCGGCAGCGAGCTACTGTGCAGGTGGGACGTACTTGTGCAGGAGCTGCAGCAAGCTACTGTGCAGGCGGGACGTACTTGTGCAGGAGCGGCAGCGAGCTACTGTGCAGGCAGGACATACTTGTGCAGGAGCGGCAGCGAGCTACTGTGCAGGCGGGACATACTTGTGCAGGAGCGGCAGCGAGCTACTATGCAGGCGGGACATATTTGTGCAGGAGAGGCAACAAGCTACTGTGCAGGCGGGACGTACTTGTGCAGGAGCGGCATCAAACTACTGTGCAGGCGGGACATACTTGTGCAGGAGCGGCAGCGAGCTACTGTGCAGGCGGGATGTACTTGTGCAGGAGAGGCAGCGAGCTACCGTGCAGGCAGGACATACTTGTGCAGGAGAGGCAGCGAGCTACTGTGCAGGCGGGACATACTTGTGCAGGAGAGGCAGCGAGCTACTGTGCAGGTGGGATGTACTTGTGCAGGAGCGTCATCGAACAACTGTGCAGACGGGACATACTTGTGCAGAAGCGGCAGCAAGCTACTGTGCAGGCGGGACATACTTGTGCAGGAGAGGCAGCGAGCTACTGTGCAGGTGGGATGTACTTGTGCAGGAGCGGCATCGAGCTACTGTGCAGGCAGGACATACTTGTGCAGGAGAGGCAGCGGCTACTGTGCAGGCGGGATGTACTTGTGCAGGAGCGGCAGCGGCCACTGTGCAGGCGGGACGTACTTGTGCAGGAGTGGCAGCGGCTACTGGGCAGGCGGGATGTACTTGTGCAGGAGTGGCAGTGGCTACTGTGCAGGCAGGACGTACTTGTGCAGGAGAGGGATCAGGCTACTGTAAAGGCGGGACGTACTTGTGCAGGAGAGGCAGCGAGCTACTGTGCAGGCGGGATGTACTTGTGCAGGAGTGGCAGCGAGCTACTGTACAGGTGGGACATACTTGTGCAGGAGCGGCAGCGAGCTACTGTGCAGGCACGACGTACTTGTGCAGGAGCTGCAGTGAGCCACTGTGCAGGTGGGACATCCTTGAGCAGGAGCGGCAGCGAGCTACTGTGCAGGCGGGACGTACTTGTGCAGGAGAGGCAGCGAGCTACTGTGTAGGTGGGACATACTTGTACAGGAGATGCAGCGGCTACTGTGCAGGCGGGACGTACTTGTGCAGTAGAGGCAGCAAGCTACTGTGCAGGCGGGATATACTTGTGCAGGAGAGGCAGCGAGCTACTGTGCAGGCGGGACGTACTTGTGCAGGAGAGGCAGCTAGCTACTGTGCAGGCGGGACATACTTGTGCAGGAGAGGCAGCGAGCTACTGTGCAGGTGGGATGTACTTGTGCAGGAGAGGCAGCGAGCTACTGTGCAGGCGGGACGTACTTGTGCAGGAGAGGCAGCGAGCTACTGCGCAGGTGGGACATACTTGTGCAGGAGCGGCAGTGGCTACTGTGCAGGCGGAACATACTTGTGCAGGAGAGGCAGCGAGCTCCTGTACAGGTGGGACGTACTTGTGCAGGAACGGCAGCTGCTACTGTGCAGGCTGGATGTACTTGTGCAGGAGAGGCAGCGAACTACTGTGCAGGTGGGACGTACTTGTGCAGGAGCGGCAGTGAGCTACTGTGCAGGTGGGACGTACTTGTGCAGGAGAGGCAGCGAGCTACTGTGCAGGCGGGATGTACTTGTGCAGGAGAGGCAGCGAGCTACTGTGCAGACGGGACGTACTTTTGCAGGAGAGGCAGCGAGCTACTGTGCAGGCAGGACGTACTTGTGCAGGAGCTCCAGCGAGCTACTGTGCAGGTGGGACATACTTGTGCAGGAGAGGCAGTGGCTACTGTGCAGGTGGGACATACTTGTGCAGGAGAGGCAGCGAGCTACTGTGCAGGTAGGACGTACTTGTGCAGGGGCTCCAGCGAGCTACTGTGCAAGCGGGACATGCTTGTGCAGGAGCGGCAGCGGCTACTGTGCAGGCGGGACATACTTGTGCAGGAGCGGCAGCAGGCTACTGTGCAGACGGGACATACTTGTGCAGGAGAGGCAGTGAGCTACTGTACAGGCGGGACGTACTTGTGCAGGAGCTGCAGCGTGCTACTGTGCAGGCGGGACGTACTTGTGCAGGAGAGGCAGCAGGCTACTGTGCAGGCGGGACGTACTTTTGCAGGAGAGGCAGCGAGCTACTGTGCAGGCGGGACATACTTGTACAGGAGAGGCAGCGGCTACTGTGCAGGCAGGACGTACTTGTGCAAGAGCTCCAGCGAGCTACTGTGAAGGTGGGACGTACTTGTGCAGGAGCGTCAGCGGCTACTTTGCAGGCGGGACGTACTTGTGCAGGAGCGGCAGCAGGCTACTGTGCAGGCGGGACGTACTTGTGCAGGAGAGGCAGCGAGCTGCTGTGCAGGTGGGACATACTTGTGCAGGAGCTCCAGAGAGCTACTGTGCAAGCGGGACATACTTGTGCAGGAGCGGCAGCGGCTACTGTGCCGGCGGGACGTAATTGTGCAGGAGCTGCAGCATGCTACTGTGCAGGCGGGACGTACTTGTGCAGGAGAGGCAGCAGGCTACTGTGCAGGCAGGACGTACTTGTGCAGGAGAGGCAGCGAGCTACTGTGCAGGTGGGACATACTTATACAGGAGAGGCAGCGGCTATTGTGCAGGCGGGACGTACTTGTGCAGGAGAGGCAGCGAGCTACTGTGCAGGTGGGACATACTTGTACAGGAGAGGCAGCGGCTACTGTTCAGGCAGGACGTACTTGTGCAGGAGAGGCAGCGAGCTACTGTGCAGGTGGGACATACTTATACAGGAGAGGCAGCGGCTATTGTGCAGGCGGGACGTACTTGTGCAGGAGAGGCAGCGAGCTACTGTGCAGGTGGGACATACTTGTACAGGAGAGGCAGCGGCTACTGTTCAGGCGGGACGTACTTGTGCAGGAGAGGCAGCGAGCTACTGTGCAAGTGGGACGTACTTGTGCAGGAGCTGCAGCGAGGTACTGTGCAGGCGGGACATACTTGTGCAGGAGAGGCAGCGAGCTACTGTGCAGGTGGGACGTACTTGTGCAGGAGCTGCAGCGAGCTACTGTGCAGGTGGGACGTACTTGTGCAGGAGCTGCAGCGAGCTACTGTGCAGGCGGGACGTACTTGTGCAGGAGAGGTAGCGAGCTACTGTGCAGGCAGGAAATACTTGTGCAGGAGAGGCGGCGAGCTACTGTGCTAGTGGGATATACTTGTGCAGGAGCTCCAGCGAGCTACTGTGCAAGCGGGACATACTTGTGCAGGAGCGGCAGCAGGCTACTGTGCAGACGGGACATACTTGTGCAGGAGAGGCAGCGAGCTACTGTACAGGCGGGACGTACTTGTGCAGGAGCTGCAGCAAGCTACTGTGCTGGCGGGACGTACTTGTGCAGGAGAGGCAGCAGGCTACTGTGCAGGTGGGACATACTTGTACAGGAGAGGCAGCGGCTACTTTGCAGGCGGGACGTACTTGTGCAGTAGAGGCAGCGAGCTACTGTGCAAGTGGGACGTACTTGTGCAGGAGCTGCAGCGAGCTACTGTGCAGGCGGGACATACTTGTGCAGGAGAGGCAGTGAGCTACTGTGCAGGTGGGACGTACTTGTGCAGGAGAGGTAGCGAGCTACTGTGCAGGCGGGACATACTTGTGCAGGAGCGGCAGCGAGCTACTGTGCAGGCGGGACATCCTTGTGCAGGAGCAGCAGCGAGCTACTGTGCAGGCAGGACATACTTGTGCAGGAGAGGCAGTGAGCTACTGTGCAGGCCGGACATACTTGTGCAGGAGAGGCAGCGATCTACTGTGCAGGTGGGACGTACTTGTGCAGGAGCTGCAGCGAGCTACTGTGCAGGCGGGACATACTTGTGCAGGAGAGGCAGCGAGCTACTGTGCAGGTGGGACGTACTTGTGCAGGAGAGGCAGCAAGTAGGGATGATCGGAAAGAGCAAATTCCGTTCCGCCGGAATTCGCGGATTCCACCAGCACTAAATTCCGTTGCAATGAATATTCCGCCGGAGTTTAGTGAAATTCCGCGGAATTCCTGCGGAAAAATTTAAATAATCGCAACAGCAACCTTGTTTATGCTATATGGTAGTCCATAGACCCTATTAACTGTTTCCTTAGTCCTTTTCTTCCTCCCTCCTCCATTCCTCCTGGAGGGAGGAGGGTCTCGTTTTCCATAGGAATTGTAGGATTTCAAAAGCCAGCTTACATACCTTGGCCGGGAATTGAACCCAGCTCTGAGTGCTTGGTAGGTAGCTCTCTTCACCGCTATACCACCACCAACACTACATGCTGAAGCCAGCCTAGCATGTACCATTGTGATATATCCAAGAGAAAAATGAGCTTGCTTACGGATTTTGTACGATGTCAAAAGCCAACTCACAGGAATCGAACCCAGGCCTACCGCTCTGTAGGCTGCTATCCTAACCATTATACCACCAACACAACACACTACAATGCTACATGCTGAAGCCAGGCTAGCATGTACCATTGTGATGTATCCATGAGGAAAATGAGCTTGCTTAGGGATTTGTAGGATGTCAAAAGCCAACTCACATAAATTGGCCAGGAATCGAACCCAGGTCTAGTGCTTGGTAGGCTGCTATCCTAACCATCATACCACCAACACTACATGCTGAAACTTCTTGGAGCAGACTTACTTCCTACCTCCAAAAGACACACATACATCCCCATAAAATCATTCAACAGCAACGGCATGCACAGCCTTTGTGGTACACAGTGTCTGTGGCACAACTGGTTAGCGCGTTTGGCTGTTAACTGCAAGGTTGGTGGTTCAAACCCACCCAGACATGGCCTTGCATTTTGTGTTCAACAGTTGTCCGAAGAGAGCCCCAGATAGCCATGCGGATTCATCGCGCTCTCTTTTTCTCTCTCTAGTAGGGATGGTCACCGCTTTCCACGGAATTGTATTTTCCGCAATTTTAGGTGGAAATTGGTCATTCCGTTCTGTTTGGTCAGAACGGAATTGCTTTTTCAATCTGGCAGAATTCCAAAATTGCCTGTGAAATTCTGCCGGTATCCGTTGGTGGTTTTAAGCTGAAAATTCAGTTCAATGGCATCAAGTCCTAGAGAGAGAGCTCATTTTCCCGGCCAATGTATGTAAGCTGGCTTTTGAAATCCTACAAATCCCTAAGAAAGCTCATTTTCTCTTGGATGTATCACAATGGTAAATGCTAGGCTGGCTTCAGCATGTAGCATTGTAGTGTGTTGTGTTGGTGGTACAATGGTTAGGATAGCAGCCTACTGAGCACTAGACCTGGGTTCGATTCCCAGCCAATGTATGTAAGCTGGCTTTTGAAATCCTACAATTCCCTAAGCAAGCTCATTTTTCTCTTGGGTATATCACAATGGTACATGCTAGGCTGGCTTCAGCATGTAGCATTGTAGTGTGTTGTGTTGGTGGTATAATGGTTAGGATAGCAGCGTACAGAGCGGTAGGCCTGGGTTCAATTCCTGGCCAATGTGAGTTGGCCTTTGACATCCTACAAATCCTTAAGCAAGCTCATTTTTCTCTTGGATATATCACAATGGTACATGCTAGGCTGGCTTCAGCATGTAGTGTTGTTGGTGGTATAGTGGTGAAGAGAGCTACCTACCAAGCACTCAGAGCTGGGTTCAATTCCCGGCCAAGGTATGAAAGCTGGCTTTTGAAATCCTACAATTCCCTGGAAGATGAGACCCTCCTCCCGGAGGATGGAAGGGAGTCTATTGAGTAGAAATTCTTGTTATTAGGCAGAAATGAGTTCGGTGGGGAAAAAAAATTGAATTCCGTGGAATTTTATATTTTTCCGCGGAAATTCCGCTTTAGTGCTATAGCAATTCCGTTCTGTCGCATTGGAACTGGAATCACCAAATTCCAGGCGGAATCGTGGAATTTTTAATTGCGTGGAATCCAGCGACCATCCCTAGCAGCGAGCTACTCTGCAGGCGGGACGTACTTGTGCAGGAGAGGCAGCGAGCTACTGTGCAGGCGGGACGTACTTGTGCAGGAGCGGCAGTGATCTACTGTGCAGGCGGGACATACTTGTGCAGGAGCGGCAGCGGGCACTGTGCAGGTGGGATGTACTTGTGCAGGAGCGGCAGCGGCTACTGTGCAGGTGGGATGTACTTGTGCAGGAGAGGCAGCGAGCTACTGTGCAGGCGGGACGTACTTGTGCAGGAGAGGCAGCGAGCTACTGTGCAGGCGGGACATACTTGTGCAGGAGCGGCAGCGGCTACTGTGCAGGTGGGATGTACTTGTGTAGGAGAGGCAGTGAGCTACTGTGCAGGCGGGATGTACTTGTGCAGGAGAGGCAGCGAGCTACTGTGCAGGCGGGACGTACTTGTGCAGGAGAGGCAGTGAGCTACTGTGCAGGCGGGACGTACTGTTGCAGGAGAGGCAGCAGGCTACTGTGCAGGCGGAATGTACTTGTGTAGGAGAGGTCAGCCGGGACTGTGCGTCGCTGGGTGAGTGGGTGACCATGGTGTGCATGTTGGACAAGGCCCTCTTTGCTCTGCTGGAAGTGCGAGAGGCAGCCTTGATCCAGCAGGAGCAGCAGCCACCTGCACAGTCCACCTCTGTGCAGCAGCAGGAGGAGGAGGAGGGGGAGGACTTGGAGTTGGAGGAGTTGGAGATCCCTGAGGATGAGGAGGCACAGCTGGGTGCAGCTGCAGTGGTGCAGGGGTGGAGAGAGCAGGAGGAGGCTCAGGAATCAGAGGAGGAGGACAGCACTGTCGGCTCTAGGGGTGATGAAGATTATGTGTCAGCAGAGATGGCAGCCCTCCTCCCCATGGCAGCGCACATGCAGGTGCCTGTGTCCAGCAGCAGCAGGCACCCATCAAACCTGCTGTCTCTCACAAAGGCGTTGTATGCCACGCCGGTACAGCTGCCGATTGAGGAGGTGCCTGCAGCAGCATGTGGCTATCAAAGCCAGAACCTGCGCCTGACCCGGATGGTGGCAGACTACATGGGGTCCTACAGCGGGCTTGACACCGACACCCCTGTGGAACCCTTGGATTACTGGGTCAAGAACCTGGATATTTGGAGCGAGCTGGCGCAGTATTCCCTGGAAGTCCTTGCTTGCCCCCCTTCCAGTGTGCTGTCCGAGAGATGCTTCAGTGAGGCCGTGGTCACAGAGAAGCGCTCTCGTCTGTCCACCCAGTCTGTAGACAGACTGACGTTTCTGAAAATAAACCAGGCTTGGGTGGTTGGTGAATTCCTGGCCCCTGTTGTTGGCAAGAAGGGGAAATGAAGTGGCTGGAAATCACTATGCCATCCTTACCACCCTTTACCACCACAACCTCCAGGCTCCGTCTTGAGTAATAAACCTGGTCCAATTTTTTTTTACAGCCGTGGTACCAACACACTAGGTGCCATAGTCTATCTAAACACAATTGCTGTGTAATTTTTTGGGAGGTGTCTGGGCTGATAACTGTGCTGTCCGAATTGTGGGGAGGTCCCAACTGCGGCAGCACGACCGCTTCCTGTAACCTCTCATTTGTAATGTTTTAACTGTGCCGTGGTACCAACACTAGGTGCCATGGTGGAATATCTATGCTGCCTGCCACACGTTCCACTTCTTCTCCTCCTCCTGTCTCCTGCTGCCTGTGCTGCTCCCACCGCCAGGGTGCATCTACCTACTCCTCCTGCTGCTCCTGTCTGTAGTACCGACCACCACCAGGGTCCACACAGAACTATATCTTCTGCTGCCACTGCCAGTCTGCCACTACCACCAGCTATTACGCCACTACAGTAGCCTGCCACTGCCACCAGCTATTATGCCACTACAATAGCTTTAATGTTTTTGAGATGTCTGAGCTGAAAACTGTGATGTCCCAGTTGTGCAGACATTGTCCACAATGAAGCAACAACCTTATTATCTTGGGTGTGCTCCCCAACACATTCATACAGCCGGTCAATGCTTCATTGTGATACGCAAGCCCCTTCACCACGGCAAAGTAACGATCACGAAGGGGAATTCACACATGTACATGCCTTTTGTTTAGTTGTTGCAGCCTCAGTGCAGCCAGAAAAATTAGGCAGGCATGTACACGCACCAGAAAAATTTGTATTTCCAGAAAAAATTCAGGAATCCACCTGGAGTCCTTGACTCTGTTGATGGTGGCGGAGAAAGCAGTCAAGCGGCCTACAGGCAGAGATGATGTGTGGGGACCGACGTAGTCTTGGAGCAGGCAGTCACATGGCGTGCAGGCAGAGATGCTGTGTGTGGGGACTGACTTAGTCTTCGGGCAGACCTGACCGTGCTTTGCAGACCAGGCATCTGTGGTCAGATGGACCCTTGACCCAAAGCTGTGTGCCAGAGATGACACCACTTGCCTTTCAACATCACGGTACAGTTTGGGTATCGCCTTTTTTGAGAAATAATTGCGGCCTGGTATCTTGCACTGTGGGGTGTGGCTTTGCTTTTGTGTGCTGCTTTTCCTCAGGTGGTCATCCCATTGCAGTTTGTGCTTTTTCAGCATGTGCCATCGTAAGGCAGTTGTCCCTTAAGTCTTTGTCTTTCCACGGCTCAATTTTCGGTGGTAGAGAGTACAGATGGCATCGCTCTCATCTGAGGCAGACACACAAAAATATTTCCACACTGCTGAGCCCTGGAATGATGGCAATTTGGTGGTGGCGGCCCACTGAGTGTTAAGTGGGGTGCCAGAATCAGAGCAGGAGGAGGAAGATATGTCACGCTTCCGTGCGGAAACTGAGGAAGATGAGGTGTTCTGTGTTAAATAGTCAACTACATCCTGACAATCTTGGGAGTTGATGGCACGTGCCTTCTGAACACTGTACTTTGGTCCAGGGCCACACAAAATCATGTCAGCATGACCTCGAACAGACCTGCCGGGTGGCCTGCCTCTGGCTCTGCCTCTGCCTGTTTTGTCCATATCGGGGGGAATGAAGTGAAAGGTATGCAGTGACTGCTGGTAGAACAATGTGCAGTCACACAGGTGCAGTGAAAGGTATGCAGTGACTGCTGGTAGAACAATGTGCAGTAGCACAGGTGCAGTGAAGGGTATGCAGTGACTGCTGGTAGAACAATGTGCAGTCGCACAGGTGCAGTGAAAGGTATGCAGTGACTGCTGGTAGAACAATTTGCAGTCGCACAGGTGCAGTGAAAGGTAAGCAGTGACTGCTGGTAGAACAATGTGCAGTCGCACAGGTGCAGTGAAAGGTATGCAGTGACTGCTGGTAGAACAATGTGCAGTCAGAAAGGTGCAGTGAAAGGTATGCAGTGACTGCTGATAGAACAATGTGCAGTCACACAGGTGCAGTGAAAGGTATGCAGTGACTGCTGGTAGAACAATGTGCAGTCACACAGGTGCAGTGAAAGGTATGCAGTGACTGCTGGTAGAACAATGTGCAGTCACACAGGTGCAGTGAAAGGTATGCAGTGACTGCTGGTAGAACAATGTACAGTCACACAGGTGCAGTGAAAGGTATGCAGTGACTGCTGGTAGAACAATGTGCAGTCACACAGGTGCAGTGAAAGGTATGCAGTGACTGCTGGTAGAACAATGTGCAGTCAGACAGGTGCAGTGAAAGGTATGCAGTGACTGCTGGTAGAACAATGTGCAGTCACACAGGTGCAGCAACTGCTAGTAGAACAATGTGCAGTCACACAGGTGCAGTGAAAATGGATGCACTGACTGCTGGTTTATAAAAAAGCGTGTGGTCACACAGATGCAGTGAAAGGTATGCAGTGACTGGTATATAAAACAGCGTACGGTCACACAGGTGCAGTGAAAGGTATGCAGTGACTGGTATATAAAACAGCGTGCGGTCACACAGGTGCAGTGAAAGGTATGCACGGACTGGTATATAAAACAGCGTGCTGTCACACAGTTGCAGTGAAAGGTATGCAGTGACTGGTATTATAATACAATGTGCAAAAGTCACACTGGGAACTGAATGTGCTGGGCCTGGCACAGTATAGCAATTAGCAAGGGCCATGTGTGACAGACAGGGCTGTATATGCAGTGTCAGTGGGCCACACAAAAAACAAAACAAAACAAAAAACAAGAACATTAGCTCTCAAAAGAGCAATTTGGGGGTGCTTTTCATCAACAAATAACAGCAAGGAGCAAGCTAACAGACCTCCTAACTATCCCTTTCCCTATCTCTCCACTGTCTTTCCCTAATCTCTCACTACAGGCAGCAGACAAAGTGAGAAAATGGCTGACGCTGCTTTTATAAAGGGGGGGGGGGGCTCAAGGAGGGAGGGCAGCCTGAGTGGCTGCCATGTGTCTGCTGACTGTGATGTAGAGGGTCAAAGTTTAGCCCAATGATGCAGTATAGGGGGCGGGTCAAACTCGCATAAAGTTTGCGTTCAACCGCGAACTCGCGTTGTTTGCATGAACAAGTTTGTGTTCGAACCGTTCGGGCCATCTCTAGACTTGCCAACAGCACAGTGACTGAAACAAGCCAGAGGAAGTGGGATCTAGGCCACGAAATGCCTTTCTGTTGACAACATCGTTGAGGTAATTCACCCTTTTTCCTTTTAAACTGTTTTTAGACATTTTATCACACCTGGGACAACTCCTTTCACTCGTTTTATGTTCTTAATCCTTCAGGCATAGTGTCAGTGGTTTATAGTATCTATTGGATTTTCTGGGGAGCGAGCACCTGGGTCCTAGGATCTACTGTGTTCCAAGTGTTCCAGACTTATTTTCTCCACAGGTGCAGCACAGAGTTAACAGTTGTGGCCACCCTGATTTGTGAGTATCATTTTCTACCCTCATTGTCCGTGTATCTGACATACTACGCTATGGGGGTTTGCTCACTAAGCATTACCACATTCGGCAATGCAGAAAACAGATTTTACTGAACATCTTCTCATTCACCAATTCACTAAACCTTTTACTGCACTGAAAAGTAAAATTACCAACCAGTGAGATAAGTTACTGACCTGTGCAGTACATTTTTGGTAAGTTACCGAACTATTACTGCATGTGAACTTCGCCTAACCGCCCCCGCATCACCCAGTCCCATGCACGCCTCCAGGACTTCTCAAGAGCTGCTCCAACACTATGGAACTCCCTACCTCCACCCATTAGGGCAGCCCCCTCCTTCAACATCTTCAATAAAGCCCTCAAAACTCACCTTTTCACTCTGGCCTACTACCCCTCACAAGTGCTCTAAACCTACAGCTGAACTCTGGTCCCCTATGTGAAGAAACGCAGAAGAGCCGCCGCTATAAGTCAGCGGGAGGTGGCTCTTTCCGCGCATGGCATGGCGGAACGCGGAAAAACCGCCGCGTCTGACGCGGCAGTTAGCGTGCATGGGCCTGTTGCGAACGCTCTGACCCAGCGCGGGGAGGCCACCGCCGGTGGTGATGGCGGTGCGACCAGCCCCGCGCACGGGTCAGCGAGTACATTGCAAGATAGTACTGGTGTGGCTGGGACTGATAGTCCACCAAGGTTCAGAATGACGCGCGTGCGCGCAGAGAGACAGAACTTATATGGCAGTCAGAGAAGGGTCAGCTGACCAAGCTGGTCAGCTGACAATTCTGTGTCCTCTCATTGGTCCAGCACTTAGGGAGGTGCTGGAGAGTATCTGTGTACATATACTGCTGGCTGTTCAGTTGCTGGTTGTCTGGCGTTGCGATCACATATGTGGTAGCACTCAGACCTGAGTCAGATCCTAAAGTGTGCCGGGACCAGCTGGAGCTGTAATCCTACACTTAGCTAGATTCTGTTGATAGTCTAAAGTACTAGTTTGATTGTGATTATTTGTAATGACCTTTTGCTTGCCTGACTATTCTCCTGAACTCTGATCCTGTACCTTGCTATTCTGATATTCTGTTGCTGAACCCCGGCTCGCCCTTAGACTCCGCTCCTGCCTCCTGATTCTGTACCTCGATATTTCTGATACCCTGTTGCCATACTCTGCTTGTTTATTTGACTCCGCATCTGCCTTCTGAATCTGTACTGTATCTGTCTGTGTGGTTTCGACCTGGCTTGTCCGACCTCGAGAACCGACCTTACTGTTAGAGGCGGTTCCCAGTCCTGATAGTGACACTCCCACCTGAGTGTCACTCTAGAGTTGTCCTTCCTACTCCCAGCCTGACTCCTCCCCCCGGGAGAGTCCAGGTCTTTGGAAGGACTTTGTGCAGTACTCCTTACTGCCCTGAGGCCTAGTCCTCCAAGTGATACAGTTGCACCAAACACTCCTAGTCTACTCAGGTGTCCAGAGGTTAGCTTATATATTGGATTATCGGTGATACTGCAGATCATCAGTAATCTGGTATATATCTGTATTCCCAGTGATACTGCAGATCACCGGTAATCAGATCCTCTCTGTGTTACACCGATCGTTACACCCTACCATTCGTGTCCTTACCTCTCCCTCTAGATTGTAAGCCTTTGGGCAGGGTCCTCCTCCTTTTGTGTCCTACCTGATCTTGCACCTCCGTTACTGTGCACCCATGCTATGCATCTGAGTGAACCTAACTTGCCTAATCTCCATGCTCCATCCAGTGACTGACTAAGCATTACCTGCAGGGCCGTTTTTATCACCGTGCGGGCCGGGCGACCGCACTGAGCGCAGATTGCATGTGAAGGAAGGGGGGCGCCGGCAGGGAGAGACACTGCGGGAACCGCTGAGCAAGTGATGCGCGGTGTACGCCAGCGCGATCACAATGCGACCTTCCCACACTCCTCCTGGGCGTCCTGCTTCATTCTTTTTCCGCTCTGACGTCATGTGCGTGATGACACCACGTGATGACACGACGTGCAGGCCAGGCAGAGTGCCGATGGAGGAGGAGGCGGAGTACTGTACTGGCTGTCTTCCCGGGGCGATGCGTTTGTGGTCCCCCTCCTGGTGACCCGCCCTGCGTGCTTTCTCCCCGTGCCTGGCTGGATCGGCGCCTCTCGTTCAGCAGGTGGTCACAGACAGTAAGTGACCTGCTGCTGGCTGCTGCTCACCTGCGCTGGTGACCTGACTTTGCCTCTGTGTGGCCGCTATCAGAGAGGGGGGAGGGGTGGAGGGCGCTCTCTGTCCTGCAGGCTGCAGTATCAAATAATTTCAATAAAAATATTGCTTTTTTGTGTAACTCTGAGGCCCATACTGCAGCACCTACCTACCTACCTAATCTATACTGCAGCACCTACCTACCTACCTACCTACCTACTCTATACTGCAGCACCTACCTACCTACTCTATACTGCAGCCCCTACCTACCTAATCTATACTGCAGCACCTACCTACCTACCTACTCTATACTGCAGCACATACCTACCTACCTACCTACTCTATACTGCAGCACCTACCTACCTACCTACCTAATCTATACTGCAGCACCTACCTACCTACTCTATACTGCAGCACCTACCTACCTACGCTATACTGCAGCACCTACCTACCTAATCTATACTGCAGCACCTACCTACCTACCTACCTAATCTATACTGCAGCACCTACCTACCTACCTAATCTATACTGCAGCACCTACCTACCTACTCTATACTGCAGCCCCTACCTACCTACTCTATACTGCAGCACCTACCTACCTACCTACTCTATACTGCAGCACATACCTACCTACCTACCTACCTACTCTATACTGCAGCACCTACCTACCTACCTACCTAATCTATACTGCAGCACCTACCTACCTAATCTATTCTGCAGCACCTACCTACTCTATACTGCAGCACCTACCTAATCTATACTGCAGCACCTACCTACCTACCTACTCTATACTGCAGCACATACCTACCTACCTACCTACTCTATACTGCAGCACCTACCTACCTACCTACCTAATCTATACTGCAGCACCTACCTACCTACTCTATACTGCAGCACCTACCTACCTACGCTATACTGCAGCACCTACCTACCTAATCTATACTGCAGCACCTACCTAATTTATACTGCAGCACCTACCTAATCTATACTGCAGCACCTACCTACCTAATCTATACCGCAGCACCTACCTACCTAATCTATACTGCAGCACCTACCTACCCAATCTATACTGCAGCACCTACCTACCTAATCTATACTGCAGCACCTACCTACCTACCTAACCTATACTGCAGCACCTACCTACCTAATCTATACTGCAGCACCTACCTACCTACTCTATACTGCAGCACCTACCTACCTACTCTATACTGCAGCACCTACCTACCTACCTAATCTATACTGCAGCAACTACCTACCTACTCTATACTGCAGCACCTACCTACCTACCTACCTAATCTATACTGCAGCACCTACCTACTTACCTAATCTATACTGCAGCACCTACCTACCTAATCTATACTGCAGCACCTACCTACCTACTCTATACTGCAGCACCTACCTACCTACTCTATACTGCAGCACCTACCTACCTACCTAATCTATACTGCAGCAACTACCTACCTAATCTATACTGCAGCACCTACCTACCTACTCTATATTGCAGCACCTACCTACCTAATCTATACTGCAGCACCTACCTATCTACCTAATCTATACTGCAGCACCTACCTACCTAATCTATACTGCAGCACCTACCTACCTACTCTATACTTCAGCACCTACCTAATCTATACTGCAGCACCTACCTACCTACCTAATCTATACTGCAGCACCTACCTACTTACCTAATCTATACTGCAGTACCTACCTACGTAATCTATACTGCAGCACCTACCTACCTACTCTATATTGCAGCACCTACCTAATCTATACTGCAGCACCTACCTACCTAATCTATACTGCAGCACCTACCTAACCTATACTGCAGTCACCTACCTATCTAACCTATACTGGCACCTACTTATTGAAGCTATACTGCAGTCACCTACCTAAGCTATACTGCAGTCACCTACCTAAGCTATACTGCAGTCACCTACCTATCTATCCTATACTGGCACCTACTTATCTAAGCTATACTGCAGTCACCTACCTAAGCTATACTGCAGGTACCTACTAATGTTGGGCGAACATCTAGATGTTCGGGTTCGGGCCGAACAGGCCGAACATGGCCGCGATGTTCGGGTGTTCGACCCGAACTCCGAACATAATGGAAGTCAATGGGGACCCGAACTTTTGTGCTTTGTAAAGCCTCCTTATATGCTACATACCCCAAATTTACAGGGTATGTGCACCTTGGGAGTGGGTACAAGAGGAAAAAATTTTTAGCAAAAAGAGCTTATAGTTTTTGAGAAAATCGATTTTAAAGTTTCAAAGGGAAAACTGTCTTTTAAATGCGGGAAATGTCTGTTTTCTTTGCACAGGTAACATGCTTTTTGTCGGCATGCAGTCATAAATGTAATACATATAAGAGGTTCCAGGAAAAGGGACCGGTAACGCTAACCCAGCAGCAGCACACGTGATGGAACAGAAGGAGGGCGGCGCAGGAGGAGAAGGCCACGCTTTGAGACACAACAACCCAGGCCTTGCATGAGGACAAGAAGCGTGCGGATAGCAATTTGCATTTTGTCGCCATGCAGTCATAAATGTAATACAGATGAGAGGTTTAATAAACAGGGACCGGAAACGCTAACCCATCACAGATGTTCATTGTTCATGTTACTTGGTTGGGGTCCGGGAGTGTTGCGTAGTCGTTTCCAATCCAGGATTGATTCATTTTAATTTGAGTCAGACGGTCTGCATTTTCTGTGGAGAGGCGGATACGCCGCCGATCTGTGACGATGCCTCCGGCAGCACTGAAACAGCGTTCTGACATAACGCTGGCTGCCGGGCAAGCCAGCACCTCTATTGCGTACATTGCCAGTTTGTGCCAGGTGTCTAGCTTCGATACCCAATAGTTGAAGGGTGCAGATGGATTGTTCAACACAGCTACGCCATCTGACATGTAGTCCTTGACCATCTTCTCCAGGCGATCGGTGTTGGAGGTGGATCTGCACGCTTGCTGTTCTGTGTGCTGCTGCATGGGTGTCAGAAAATTTTCCCACTCCAAGGACACTGCCGATACCATTCCCTTTTGGGCACTAGCTGCGGCTTGTGTTGTTTGCTGCCCTCCTGGTCGTCCTGGGTTTGCGGAAGTCAGTCTGTCGGCGTACAACTGGCTAGAGGAGGGGGAGGATGTCAATCTCCTCTCTAAAGTCTCCACAAGGGCCTGCTGGTATTCTTCCAATTTGACCTGTCTGGCTCTTTCTTCAAGCAGTTTTGGAACATTGTGTTTGTACCGTGGATCCAGAAGGGTATAAACCCAGTAATTGGTGTTGTCCAGAATGCGCACAATGCGTGGGTCGCGTTCAATGCAGTCCTAGGCCGAAGAGGTCATAGCCTAGGGTCACAAAACCTGTTTATTTGGGCAATTTCAATGGTGGCGAGTCTGACGTACATAAATCGCAGCAATGGCCGTTAGCAAAGTCTGAATCTCACGAAATGTCTCATGCAGGTAGAAGACATATTGTTAGACTTGGGCTCCAAAGATGGGTTCCCTACATCTCTGCAAACCAGAGTTACAGGGCTCCAAATTTGGTAAAATCCCCCATAGGCTTTCATTGGGCCTCCTATTTACAGTTCCAAAATCTCACATCTTTTCAAAGGGCAATTACTCAGCAGTGGCAAATTTTCTAGCATTGTAGGGACCCTTAGGGGGAACATGACTGGTGAGTTTCGGGCCCCTAGGCCAAAGAGGTCATAGCCTAGGGTCACAAAAACCTGTTTATTTGGGCTATTTCAATGGTAGTGATGGTGACGTACATAAATCGCAGCAATGGCCGTTAGCAAAGTCTGAATCTCACGAAATGTCTCATGCAGGTAGAAGACATATTGTTAGACTTGGATTCCAAAGATGGGGTCCCTACATCTCTGCAAACCAGAGTTACAGGGGTCCAAAATTAGTAAAATAACCCATAGGATTTCATTGCCTCCCTATTTCACTTTCCAAAATCTCACATCTTTTCAAAGGGCAATGGCTCAGCAGTACCAAATTTTCTAGCATTGTAGGGACCCTTAGGGGGAACATGACTGGTGAGTTTCGGGCCCCTAGGCCAAAGAGGTCATAGCCTAGGGTCACAAAAACCTTTTTATTTGGGCTATTTCAATGGTAGTGATGGTGACGTACATAAATCGCAGCAATGGCCGTTAGCAAAGTCTGAATCTCACGAAATGTCTCATGCAGGTAGAAGACATATTGTTAGACTTGGATTCCAAAGATGGGGTCCCTACATCTCTGCAAACCAGAGTTACAGGGGTCCAAAATTGGTAAAATCCCCCATAGGCTTTCATTGCCTCCCTATTTCACTTTCCAAAATCTCACATCTTTTCAAAGGGCAATGGCTCAGCAGTACCAAATTTTCTAGCATTGTAGGGACCCTTAGGGGGATCATGACTGGTGAGTTTTGCCACTGCTGAGCCATTGCCCTTTGAAATGGTGTGAGATTTTGGAACGGTAAATAGGAGGCCCAATGAAATCCTATGGGGGATTTTACCAATTTTGGACCCCTGTAACTCTGGTTTGCAGAGATGTAGGGACCCCATCTTTGGAATCCAAGTCTAACAATATGTCTTCTACCTGCATGAGACATTTCGTGAGATTCAGACTTTGCTAACGGCCATTGCTGAGATTTATGTACGCCACCATCACTACCATTGAAATAGCCCAAATAAACAGGTTTTTGTGACCCTAGGCTATGACCTCTTCGGCCTAGGGGCCCGAAACTCACCAGTCATGTTCCCCCTAAGGGTCCCTACAATGCTAGAAAATTTGGTACTGCTGAGCCATTGCCCTTTGAAAAGATGTGAGATTTTGGAAAGTGAAATAGGGAGGCAATGAAATCCTATGGGGGATTTTACCAATTTTGGACCCCTGTAACTCTGGTTTGCAGAGATGTAGGGACCCCATCTTTGGAATCCAAGTCTAACAATATGTCTTCTACCTGCATGAGACATTTCGTGAGATTCAGACTTTGCTAACGGCCATTGCTGCGATTTATGTACGTCACCATCACTACCATTGAAATAGCCCAAATAAACAGGTTTTTGTGACCCTAGGCTATGACCTCTTTGGCCTAGGGGCCCGAAACTCACCAGTCATGTTCCCCCTAAGGGTCCCTACAATGCTAGAAAATTTGCCACTGCTGAGTAATTGCCCTTTGAAAAGATGTGAGATTTTGGAACTGTAAATAGGAGGCCCAATGAAAGCCTATGGGGGATTTTACCAAATTTGGAGCCCTGTAACTCTGGTTTGCAGAGATGTAGGGAACCCATCTTTGGAGCCCAAGTCTAACAATATGTCTTCTACCTGCATGAGACATTTCGTGAGATTCAGACGTTGCTAACGGCCATTGCTGCGATTTATGTACGTCAGACTCGCCACCATTGAAATTGCCCAAATAAACAGGTTTTGTGACCCTAGGCTATGACCTCTTCGGCCTAGGACTGCATTGAACGCGACCCACGCATTGTGCGCATTCTGGACAACACCAATTACTGGGTTTATACCCTTCTGGATCCACAGTACAAACACAATGTTCCAAAACTGCTTGAAGAAAGAGCCAGACAGGTCAAAATGGAAGAATACCAGCAGGCCCTTGTGGAGACTTTAGAGAGGAGATTGACATCCTCCCCCTCCTCTAGCCAGTTGTACGCCGACAGACTGACTTCCGCAAACCCAGGACGACCAGGAGGGCAGCAAACAACACAAGCCCAGGGGCGTAGCAATAGGGGTTGCAGAGGTAGCGACCGCATCGGGGCCCTTGGGCCAGAGGGGCCCCGAAGGGCCCTCCATCAACTACAGTATTAGCTCTCTATTGGTCCTGTGCTCATAATAATCACTTCTATAGATACTTTGAATAGTGGTAATTATTAAGAAACTATTCCCCATCCCCTTCTTGCACCTCTGACACTGTAGTTGCCATTGGCAGGTTTTGGTGCGCCGTATCAATTGCTATGTATGGAGTGCCTGGGGGGCCCCATTGTAAAACTTGCATCGGGGCCCACAACTCCTTAGCTACGCCACTGCACAAGCCGCAGCTAGTGCCCAAAAGGGAATGGTATCGGCAGTGTCCTTGGAGTGGGAAAATTTTCTGACACCCATGCAGCAGCCCACAGAACAGCAAGCGTGCAGATCCACCTCCAAAACCGATCGCCTGGAGAAGATGGTCAAGGACTACATGTCAGATGGCGTAGCTGTGTTGAACAATCCATCTGCACCCTTCAACTATTGGGTATCGAAGCTAGACACCTGGCACAAACTGGCAATGTACGCAATAGAGGTGCTGGCTTGCCCGGCAGCCAGCGTTATGTCGGAACGCTGTTTCAGTGCTGCCGGAGGCATCGTCACAGATCGGCGGCGTATCCGCCTCTCCACAGAAAATGCAGACCGTCTGACTCAAATTAAAATGAATCAATCCTGGATTGGAAACGACTACGCAACACTCCCGGACCCCAACCAAGTAACATGAACAATGAACATCTGTGATGGGTTAGCGTTTCCGGTCCCTGTTTATTGAACCTCTCATCTGTATTACATTTATGACTGCATGGCGACAAAATGCAAATTGCTATCCGCACGCTTCTTGTCCTCATGCAAGGCCTGGGTTGTTGTGTCTCAAAGCGTGGCCTTCTCCTCCTGCGCCACCCTCCTCCTGTTCCATCACGTGTGCTGCTGCTGGGTTAGCGTTACCGGTCCCTTTTCCTGGAACCTCTTATATGTATTACATTTATGACTGCATGCCGACAAAAAGCATGTTACCTGTGCAAAGAAAACAGACATTTCCCGCATTTAAAAGACAGTTTACCCTTTGAAACTTTAAAATCGATTTTCTCAAAAACTATAAGCTCTTTTTGCTAATTTTTTTTTCCTCTTGTACCCACTCCCAAGGTGCACAGACCCTGTAAATTTGGGGTATGTAGCATATAAGGAGGCTTTACAAAGCACGAAAGTTCGGGTCCCCATTGACTTCCATTATGTTCGGAGTTCGGCCATGTTCGGCCCGAACCCGAACATCTAGATGTTCGCCCAACACTACACGTGACCCGTTCGGCCAATCACAGCGCTAGCCGAACGTTCGGGTAATGTTCGGCCATGCGCTCTTAGTTCGGCCATATGGCCGAACAGTTTGGCCGAACCCGAACATCACCCGAACAGGGTGATGTTCTGCAGAACCCGAACAGTGGCGAACACTGTTCGCCCAACACTAGTACCTACCTACCTAACCTATACTGCAAGCACTTACCTATCTAACCTATACTGCAGTCACCTACCTATCTATCCTATACTGGCACCTACGTATCTAAGCTATACTGCAGTCACCTACCTATCTAACCTATACTGCAGGCACTTACCAAACCTATACTGCAGGCACCTACCTACCAAACCTATACTGCAAGCACTTACCTATCTAACCAATACAGCAGGCACCTACCTATCTAACCTATACTGCAGTCACCTACCTACCTATCTAACCTATACTGTCACCTACCTATCTAAGCTATACTGCAGTCACCTACCTATCTAAGCTACCTATCTATATTGCAGGCACCTACCTATATAACCTAGGTACCTATCTAACCTATACTGCAGGCACCTACCTACCAAACCTATACTGCAGGCACCTACCTATCTAATTCATACTGGTGGCACCTACATAGCTAACCTAAACTGTGGGCACCTATACCTGGCTCCATGGCGGGGAAGGGGGGGGGGCGATTTTTACACCCTCACCCTGGGTGAAATTTAGCCTAGAAACTGCCCTGATTACCTGGTACTCATACTATGGTGTGTGATCTGGTTTTCTTGTATCCTGTATTGTCATATTGCTGTATCTCACCCCTAAATATTGTCTGTAACCTAAATTAATGTCCAGCGCTGCATAATATGTTGGCGCTTTATAAATACAATAAATAAATAAATAAATGTGGGGAATTATTGGTGAACTTGGAAAAGAAGTGTAAAATACCGAATGCTGTATTTTACAGACCTAATTTTTCTGAGCAGCCTTAGTGAATTTCCAACAGGGAGGGGCTTTCGAGTAGCTTCATACTCAAAACTACTCAAATTCAGAGAGTTAATTAAAGCACCTGTGGGGGCGGGCGAGAATGGGTTGACTTACGCATGCTGCCTTCCGTCCCACGTCGTGTTCCAAGTTGCGTTCACGTCACTACCACTATTCCTCCTTCAACCCGGAGGTATGAAGCTACTCGAACACCCATCCCTGTTGACCCCTATATAAGGCAACTAGTGTCTCCACTCTGGAAGGCCCTACATAAGGCATATAAGAGACCAGGCCAGGCCAGGTCCACCCAGCTCTGTTTTCCCATCGGCTGTACCTTCTTTCTATGGAATACCACCTTACATCTAAAGTCATACCTTCTCAAGCTTGTCAATGCGGTCAATGATTTTTGTAGTCACGGTGTGTAACTTCAGCAGATCTAATCCATATAAACTTCCTTCCAGCATTTCTGTGATGCGCGATAGCTGAAAAACAGGAAATAAATGAATTAGCATTGTTACCTGTCCTAACCATAAATCTGAACCCTTCACGGGGAACATCCCTGGGTGGGACCATTCTCTGGGGTATGGTAACCCTACATCTGTACACTCCCAATCATCCCTTCACTGGGTGGGAACATCACACTATCCCTGGGTGGGGCCATTCTCTGGGGTATGGTGACCCTACATCTGTACACTCCCAATCATCCCTTCACTGGGAACATCCCACTATCCCTGGATGGGGCCATTCTCTGGGGTATGGTAACCCTACATCTGTACACTCCCAATCATCCCTTCACTGGGAACATCACACTACCCCTGGATGGGGCCATTCTCTGGGGTATGGTAACCCTACATCTGTACACACCTAATCATCCCTTCACTGAGAACATCCCACTATCCCTGGGTGGGGCCATTCTCTGGGGTATGGGAACTCTACATCTGTACACTCCCAATCATCCCTTCACTGGGAACATCACACTACCCCTGGATGGGGCCATTCTCTGAGGTATGGTAACCCTACATCTGTACACTCCCAATCGTCCCTTCACTGAGAACATCACACTATCCCTGGATGGGGCCATTCTCTGGGGTATGGTAACCCTACATCTGTACACACCTAATCGTCCCTTCACTGGGAACATCACACTATCCCTGGATGGGGCCATTCTCTGGGGTATGGTAACTCTACATCTGTACACACCTAATCGTCCCTTCACTGGTAACATCACACTCTCCCTGGATGGGGCCATTCTCTGGGGTATGGGAAACTCTACATCTGTACACACCTAATCATCCATTCACTGGGAACATCACACTATCCCTGGATGGGGCCATTCTCTGGGGTATGGTAACCCTACATCTGTACACACCTAATCATCCCTTCACTGAGAACATCCCACTATCCCTGGGTGGGGCCATTCTCTGGGGTATGGGAACCCTACATCTGTACACACCTAATCATCCCTTCACTGGGAACATCACACTATCCCTGGGTGGGTCCATTCTCTGGGGTATGGTGACCCTACATCTGTACACTCCCAATCATCCCTTCACTGGGAACATCCCACTATCCCTGGATGGGGCCATTCTCTGGGGTATGGTAACCCTACATCTGTACACTCCCAATCATACCTTCACTGGGAACATCACACTATCCCTGGATGGGGCCATTCTCTGGGGTATGGTAACCCTACATCTGTACACACCTAATCATCCCTTCACTGGGAACATCACACTATCCCTGGATGGGGCCATTCTCTGGGGTATGGTAACTCTACATCTGTACACACCTAATCGTCCCTTCACTGGTAACATCACACTCTCCCTGGGTTGGGCCATTCTCTGGGGTATGGTAACCCTACATCTGTACACACCTAATCATCCCTTCACTGGGAACATCCCACTATCCCTGGATGGGGCCATTCTCTGGGGTATGGGAAACTCTACATCTGTACACACCTAATCATCCCTTCACTGGGAACATCACACTATCCCTGGATGGGGCCATTCTCTGGGGTATGGTAACCCTACATCTGTACACACCTAATCATCCCTTCACTGAGAACATCCCACTATCCCTGGGTGGGGCCATTCTCTGGGGTATGGGAACCCTACATCTGTACACACCTAATCATCCCTTCACTGGGAACATCACACTATCCCTGGGTGGGGCCATTCTCTGGGGTATGGTAACCCTACATCTGTACACTCCCAATCATCCCTTCACTGGGAACATCCCACTATCCCTGGATGGGGCCATTCTCTGGGGTATGGTAACCCTACATCTGTACACACCTAATCATCCCTTCACTGGGAACATCACACTATCCCTGGGTGGGGCCATTCTCTGGGGTATGGTAACCCTACATCTGTACACACCTAATCGTCCCTTCACTGGGAACATCACACTATCCCTGGATGGGGCCATTCTCTGGGGTATGGGAACCCTACATCTGTACACACCTAATCATCCCTTCACTGGGAACATCACACTATCCCTGGATGAGGCCATTCTCTGGGGTATGGTAACTCTACATTTGTACACACCTAATCGTCCCTTCACTGGGAACATCCCACTATCCCTGGGTGGGGCCATTCTCTGGGGTATGGTAACCCTACATCTGTACACACCTAATCGTCCCTTCACTGGGAACATCCCACTATCCCTGTATGGGGCCATTCTCTAGGGTATGGTAACCCTACATCTGTATACACCTAATCGTCCCTTCACTGGGAACATCCCACTATCCCTGGATGGGGCCATTCTCTGGGGTATGGGAACCCTACATCTGTACACACCTAATCATACCTTCACTGGGAAAATCACACTATCCCTGGGTGGGGCCGTTCTCTGGGGTATGGGAACCCTACATCTGTACACACCTAATCATCCCTTCACTGGGAACATCACACTATCCCTGGGTGGGGCCATTCTCTGGGGTATGGTAACCCTACATCTGTACACACCTAATCATCCCTTCACTGGTAACATCACACTATCCCTGGATGGGGCCATTCTCCGGGGTATGGGAACCCTACATCTGTACACACCTAATCATCCCTTCACTGGGAAAATCACACTATCCCTGGATGAGGCCGTTCTCTGGGGTATGGTAACCCTACATCTGTACACACCTAATCGTCCCTTCACTGGGAACATCCCACTATCCCTGGGTGGGGCCATTCTCTGGGGTATGGTAACCCTACATCTGTACACACCTAATCATCCCTTCACTGGTAACATCACACTATCCCTGGATGGGGCCATTCTCCGGGGTATGGGAACCCTACATCTGTACACACCTAATCATCCCTTCACTGGGAAAATCACACTATCCCTGGATGAGGCCGTTCTCTGGGGTATGGTAACCCTACATCTGTACACACCTAATCGTCCCTTCACTGGGAACATCCCACTATCCCTGGGTGGGGCCATTCTCTGGGGTATGGGAACCCTACATCTGTACACACCTAATCGTCCCTTCACTGGGAACATCCCACTATCCCTGGGTGGGGCCATTCTCTGGGGTATGGTAACTCTACATCTGTACACACCTAATCGTCCCTTCACTGGTAACATCACACTATCCCTGGATGGGGCCATTCTCTGGGGTATGGTAACCCTACATCTGTACACACCTAATCATCCCTTCACTGGGAACATCCCACTATCCCTGGATGGGGCCATTCTCTGGGGTATGGTAACCCTACATCTGTACACACCTAATCGTCCCTTCACTGGTAACATCACACTATCCCTGGATGGGGCCATTCTCTGGGGTATGGTAACCCTACATCTGTACACACCTAATCGTCCCTTCACTGGGAACATCACACTATTCCTGGGTGGGGCCATTCTCTGGGGTATGGGAAACTCTACATCTGTACACTCCCAATCATCCCTTCACTGGGAACATCACACTATCCCTGGATGGGGCCATTCTCTGGGGTATGGTAACCCTAAATCTGTACACTCCCAATCGTCCCTTCACTGTGAACATCACACTATCCCTGGATGGGGCCATTCTCTGGGGTATGGTAACTCTACATCTGTACACACCTAATCATCCCTTCACTGGGAACATCACACTATCCCTGGATGGGGCCATTCTCTGGGGTATGGTAACCCTACATCTGTACACACCTAATCATCCCTTCACTGGGAACATCACACTATCCCTGGATGGGGCCATTCTCTGGGGTATGGTAACCCTACATCTGTACACTCCCAATCATCCCTTCACTGGGAACATCACACTATCCCTGGATGGGGCCATTCTCTGGGGTATGGTAACCCTACATCTGTACACACCTAATCGTCCCTTCACTGGGAACATCACACTATCCCTGGATGGGGCCATTCTCTGGGGTATGGTAACCCTACATCTGTACACACCTAATCGTCCCTTCACTGGGAACATCACACTATCCCTGGGTGGGCCATTCTCTGGGGTATGGTAACCCTACATCTGTACACTCCCAATTGTCTCTTCACTGGAAACATCACACTATCCCTGGATGAGGCCATTCTCTGGGGTATGGTAACCCTACATCTGTACACACCTAACCATCCCTTCACTGGGAACATCACACTATCCCTGGATGAGGCCATTCTCTGGGGTATGGTAACCCTACATCTGTACACACCTAATCATCCCTTCACTGGGAACATAACACTATCCCTGGATGGGGCCATTCTCTGGGGTATGGTAACCCTACATCTGTACACTCCTAATCATCCATTCACTGGGAACATCACACTATCCCTGGATGAGGCCATTCTCTGGGGTATGGTAACTCTACATCTGTACACACCTAATCGTCCCTTCACTGGTAACATCACACTATCCCTGGATGGGGGCATTCTCTGGGGTATGGGAACCCTACATCTGTACACTCCCAATCATCCCTTCACTGGGAACATCCCACTATCCCTGGATGAGGCCATTCTCTGGGGTATGGTAACCCTACATCTGTACACACCTAATCATCCCTTCACTGGGAACATCCCACTATCCCTGGATGGGGCCCTTCTCTGGGGTATGGTAACTCTACATCTGTACACACCTAATCGTCCCTTCACTGGGAACATCACACTATCCCTGGGTGGGGCCATTCTGTAGGGTATGGGAACCCTACATCTGTACACACCTAATCATCCCTTCACTGGAAACATCACACTATCCCTGGGTGGGCCCATTCTCTGGGGTATGGGAACCCTACATCTGTACACACCTAATCGTCCCTTCACTGGGAACATCACACTATCCCTGGATGGGGCCATTCTCTGGAGTATGGTAACCCTACATCTGTACACTCACAATCATCCCTTCACTGGGAACATCACACTATCCCTGGGTGGGGCCATTCTCTGGGGTATGGTAACCCTACATCTGTACACACCTAATCATCCCTTCACTGGGAACATCACACTATCCCTGGGTGGGGCCATTCTCTGGGGTATGGGAACCCTACATCTGTACACTCCCAATCGTTCCTTCACTGGAAACATCCCACTATCCCTGGGTGGGGCCAATCTCTGGGGTATGGGAACCCTACATCTGTACACACCTAATCATCCCTTCACTGGAAACATCACACTATCCCTGGGTGGGGCCATTCTCTGGGGTATGGTAACCCTACATCTGTACACACCTAATCATCCCTTCACTGGGAACATCACACTATCCCTGGATGGGGCCATTCTCTGGGGTATGGTAACCCTACATCTGTACACTCCCAATCGTCCCTTCACTGGAAACATCACACTATCCCTGGATGGGGCCATTCTCTGGGGTATGGGAACCCTACATCTGTACACACCTAATCGTCCCTTCACTGGGAACATCACACTATCCCTGGATGGGGCCATTCTCTGGGGTATGGGAACCCTACATCTGTACACACCTAATCGTCCCTTCACTGCGAACATCACACTATCCCTGGATAGGGCCATTCTCTGGGGTATGGTAACCCTACATCTGTACACTCCTAATCGTCCCTTCACTGGGAACATCACACTATCCCTGGATGGGGCCATTCTCTGGGGTATGGGAACCCTACATCTGTACACACCTAATCATCCCTTCACTGGGAACATCACACTATCCCTGGATGGGGCCATTCTCTGGGGTATGGGAACCCTACATCTGTACACTCCCAATCATCCCTTTACTGGGAACATCACACTATCCCTGGGTGGGGCCATTCTCTGGGGTATGGGAAACTCTACATCTGTACACTCCCAATCATCCCTTCACTGGTAACATCACACTATCCCTGGGTGTGGCCATTCTCTGGGGTCATGTACCAAAGGTTTTCTGTTTTCTATTGACCTGAGGAAGTGGGCTTCTTCCCGTAAAACGCGTTGTCAACAGTATAACCGTTTTTTCATAAAGACTCCCTGTTATCCATCCTGGAGAGTCATCAATAGAGGTAAGAAACCTTTTTTTTTAATTTTTAGTACGTTTTAAAACTCACCCAGTATCTACATCTTGGGTGCCTCCCCACAACCCCTATCCAGCAATGAGGAGAGAGTGGGTTTTCTCTGAATGCTGACATATTATTCCCAGCTGTACTGTATTGAAGTATTGCTGCTCCAATGAGGAGAGAGTAGGTTTTCTATTATTGTCAGCTGTACTGTATTTGGTTTTGTTCCAGGCTACTCTGCATTGGGACAGAAGTATTGCTGCTGCAATGAGGAGAGAGTGGGTTTTCTCTGAATTCTGACATCCTATTCTCAGCTGAACTGTACTTGGTTTTGTTCCAGGCTTCCCTGCATTGGGACAGAAGTATTGCTGCTGCAATGAGGAGAGAGTGGGTTTTCTCTGTATGCTGACATCCTATTCTCAGCTGAACTGTACTTGGTTTTGTTCCAGGCTTCCCTGCATTGGGACAGAAGTATTGCTGCTGCAATGAGGAGAGAGTGGGTTTTCTCTGAATTCTGACATCCTATTCTCAGCTGAACTGTACTTGGTTTTGTTCCAGGCTTCCCTGCATTGGGACAGAAGTATTGCTGCTGCAATGAGGAGAGAGTGGGTTTTCTCTGTATGCTGACATCCTATTCTCAGCTGAACTGTATTTGGTTTTGTTGACGGCTTCCCTGCATTGGGACAGAAGTATTGCTGCTGCAATGAGGAGAGAGTGGGTTTTCTCTGAATTCTGACATCCTATTCTCAGCTGTACTGTACTTGGTTTTGTTCCAGGCTTCCCTGCATTGGGACAGAAGTATTGCTGCTGCAATGAGGAGAGAGTGGGTTTTCTCTGAATGCTGACATACTATTCCCGGCTGTACTGTATTGAAGTATTGCTGGTGCAATGAGGAGAGAGTGGGTTTTCTCTGAATGCTGACATATTATTCTAAGCTGAACTGTATTTGGTTTTGTTCCAGGCTACTCTGCATTGGGACAGTAGTATTGCTGCTGCAATGAGGAGAGAGTGGGTTTTCTCTGAATGCTGACATATTATTCCCAGCTGTACTGTATTTGGTTTTGTTCCAGGCTTCCCTGCATTGGGACAGAAGTATTGCTGCTGCAATGAGGAGAGAGTGGGTTTTCTCTGAATGCTGACATATTATTCCCAGCTGTACTGTATTTGGTTTTGTTCCAGGCTTCCCTGCATTGGGACAGAAGTATTGCTGCTGCAATGAGGAGAGAGTGGGTTTTCTCTGAATGCTGACATCCTATTCTCAGCTGTACTGTACTTGGTTTTGTTCCAGGCTTCCCTGCATTGGGACAGAAGTATTGCTGCTGCAATGTGCACTGAATCTGGCAGGAATATTACAGTCCATACCTTGTAGCCGTTCCTCTCGGCCTCCTGCAGCTTCCTGAGTCGGAATTCGCCTTCGCACGGATTGGCAGCAGATGGGGGGAGCACGCAGGCGCACTTGCAGTTGTCTCCAGATGTGATTGTCTCCACGGTGTAGGAATGATCAGGCAATGGAGCACCCGGGACTTTCTCACATAATTCTTTGTTCACCGGCTTCACGATACATTTGCACTTGCAGTTACTTCCTTCCGATACAGCTTTCACTTTATCATAATCGCCCAACAGCTGCAGGAAATACAAGCAAAACATAACATTATTCACTAGTGACCTCTAGGTCTGACACTGCCGCGCACGCACCCACCTGTCGCGCGCACACGCCTGCCCGGCCCGCCTCCTGGCTCATCCTGCATCCTTTCCCAATGGCTGTGTCAGTGCAAGACCTGCAGTAGCGAAAAAACACTGACACAGGGATCGGACGCAGAGACACTTGTCAATTATTGGGTAGGATTGAAATGGAGTTGTCTGAAAGGCAACGATGGGGCCCAGAAACTGGCGGGGACCCAGAAAAAGACGGGGACCCAAAAACAGGCGGGGACGCAGAAACAGGCGGGGGCCCAGAAACAGACGGGGGCCCAGAAGCAGGTGGGGCCCAGAAACAGACGGGGGCCCAGAAATAGGCGGGGGCCCCGGCTTTTCCAGGGAGTCCTATGTAAACTGCTGATTGATGGAAAGGTGCCCATACATCAGACAATGGGCAGATCGAGCAAGGGACCTCTCTCTGATCCAATCTGATCTGTTGGTTGCCATAAACCTCAGGCCCATTTCTGAACAATTCTAGCATGAAATCTTGTGGCAATCAGCCTCATGACACCACCTCAGCCTCACCCCTCCCCCCGGCCGACCCCCTCAACGTACATCCCGGTGCTGCCCTCCACACTCCTTCACACCCCCCAGTGTCATAGGCATAGCCCCTCCCCCCGGCTGACCCCCTCAACGTACATCCCGGTGCTGCCCTCCGCACTCCTTCACACCCCCCAGTGTCATAGTCATAGCCCCTCCCCCCGGCTGACCCTCCCCCCCCGACATACATCCCGGGGCTGCCCTCCGCACTCCTTCACACCCCCCAGTGTCATGGTCATAGCCCCTCCCCCGGCCGACCCCCCGCAACGTACCTCCTGGTGCCGCCCTCCTTCACACCCCCCAGCATCATAGTCATAGCCCCTCCCCCCGGCCGACCCCCCCCAACGTACCTCCTGGTGCCGCCCTCCTTCACACCCCCCAGCGTCATAGTCATAGCCCCTCCCCCCGGCCGACCCCCCCCCCCCCCAACGTACCTCCTGGTGCCGCCCTCCTTCACACCCCCTAGCGTCATAGTCATAGCACCGGGGCACACGTGTGATGCTGCATTCATCATTCGCGGTTATTGCACGCTGTTACGGCTCCGCACCCGATTAAGCATGTCGGCATTACATCTTGCAGCATGTCCGATCAATACGTGTGACCAATTTCCCACTGATATTGGTTGCATTGTCAATTGGCAGGATTTTGGCTGCACTGATTTTCATCTGATTCGATAATAATTGGCAGATGTATGGACACCTTATGGCAGCTCACACTGTTAATGCTGCATGCGATTCTCTGGGAATTCTTGCATGCGATTCTCTGGGAATTCTTGCATGCGATTCTCTGGGAATTCTTGCATGCGATTCTCTGGGAATTCTAGCATGCGATTCTCTGGGAATTCTTGCATGCTATTCTCCGGGAATTCTTGCATGCAATTCTTCGGGAATTCTTGCATGCGATTCTCTGGGAATTCTTGCATGCTATTCTCTGGGAATTCTTGCATGCGATTCTCCAGGAATACTTGCATGCGATTCTCATGGAATTCTTGCATGCGATTCTCCAGGAATACTTGCATGCTATTCTCTGGGAATTCTTCCATGCGATTCTCCAGGAATTCTTGCATGCGATTCTCTGGGAATTCTTGCATGCGATTCTCTGGGAATTCTTGCATGCGATTCTCTGGGAATTCTTCCATGCGATTCTCCGGGAATTCTTGCATGCGATTCTCTGGGAATTCTTGCATGCGATTCTCTGGGAATTCTTGCATGCGATTCTCTGGGAATTCTAGCATGCGATTCTCTGGGAATTCTTGCATGCGATTCTCTGGGAATTCTAGCATGCGATTCTCTGGGAATTCTTGCATGCTATTCTCCGGGAATTCTTGCATGCAATTCTTCGGGAATTCTTGCATGCGATTCTCTGGGAATTCTTGCATGCTATTCTCTGGGAATTCTTGCATGCGATTCTCCAGGAATACTTGCATGCGATTCTCATGGAATTCTTGCATGCGATTCTCCAGGAATACTTGCATGCTATTCTCTGGGAATTCTTCCATGCGATTCTCCAGGAATACTTGCATGCGATTCTCATGGAATTCTTGCATGCGATTCTCCAGGAATACTTGCATGCTATTCTCTGGGAATTCTTCCATGCGATTCTCCGGGAATTCTTGCATGCGATTCTCTGGGAATTCTTGTATGCGATTCTCTGGGAATTCTTGCATGCGATTCTCCGGGAATTCTTGCATGCGATTCTCCGGGAATTCTTGCATGCAATTCTTCGGGAATTCTTGCATGCGATTCTCCGGGAATTCTTGCATGCAATTCTTCGGGAATTCTTGCATGCGATTCTCTGGGAATTCTTGCATGCGATTCTCCGGGAATTCTTGCATGCGATTCTCCGGGAATTCTTGCATGCATGATTCTGTATTTAGCAATCTTTTAGGAATTTTCCTTTTTATTCCATCTCTGGTTTTGTGATTTTTACACACTTTGTATGCAAGTTTTTGCATTGTGACTTGCATACTTGCATAGTCCATGCATACTGAAGTTATGTTTGCATAAAATGTACCTAATTAGCTTAGAGTGGGTGGGATAGAGGGAGGAGCCCAATGTGCGTTCTATTTTAGTATTTTTAAATACAAATATAAATATGCTATGATAAAAAGAGAGGTAATTGCTCACCTCTCCAGAAGATAGACACCAGTTCAACTGGAAAAACGTTTTTATTCAAAAAGCAATCTGACTAATTAGCTAATTAAGCTAATTAGCTTAGAGGTAGTTAAACGATACATATATGTTTAGTATTATTAAATGAGATGTAACCGGATAGATAGGTTATGGTCAATAGTTAGTTGAAGCTACACTTCTGTATTGATTACATATGATATTCTAATTTGATTACTTCTGTATTGATGCTAATAAGTTGGTACATTAATATTGATGTTGATACAATTTTTAAGAATTGATTCATGTAAAGCACACTTCTGAAAGTTTATTGCATTTATAACATAAACCAATAAAAACGATTGCTGCACAAAACAAGAAAACTGCACTTAGACAATTATATTTTATTTCAAATCTGACTTTAAATAAGTTCGATTTTTATCCGCGTAGAGGGATGCGTCTGGGTGGTCCAGAGGCTTCCAGAATTATATTGGTTCCCACTGGAGCTATAGATGATCTGACAAGAACATGCCGATATGTTCTCATGGCCACACCCCCGTCGTGTACCAGTGTGGCCATACAGCTGGTGCCACTCCCCCGTTGTGTACCAGTGTGGCCATACAGCTGGTGCCACTCCCCCGTAGTGTACCAGTGCGGTCATACCGCTGGTACCACTCCCCCGTCATGTACCAGAGCGGCCATACAGCTGGTGCCACTCCCCCGTCATGTACCAGTGCGGCCATGCCGCTGGTGCCACTCCCCCGTCGTGTATCAGAGCGGCCATACAGCTGGTGCCACTCCCCCGTCGTGTACCAGTGTGGCCATACAGCTGGTGCCACTCCCCCATCGTGTACCAGTGCGGCCATACCGCTGGTGCCACTCCCCCGTCGTGTACCAAAGCGGCCATACAGCTGGTGCCACTTCCCCGTCGTGTACCAGAGCGGCCATACAGCTGGTGCCACTCCCCTGTCGTGTACCAGTGTGGCCATACAGCTGGTGCCACTCCCCCGTCGTCTACCAGTGCGGCCATACCGCTGGTGCCACTCCCCCGTCGTGTATCAGAGCGGCCATACAGCTGGTGCCACTCCCCTGTCGTGTACCAGTGTGGCAATACAGCTGGTGCCACTCCCCCATCGTGTACCAGTGCGGCCATACCGCTGGTGCCACTCCCCCGTCATGTACCAGAGCGGCCATACAGCTGGTGCCACTCCCCCGTCGTGTACCAGTGCGGCCATACCGCTGGTGCCACTCCCCCGTCGTGTATCAGAGCGGCCATACAGCTGGTGCCACTCCCCCGTCGTGTACCAGTGTGGCCATACAGCTGGTGCCACTCCCCCATCGTGTACCAGTGCGGCCATACCGCTGGTGCCACTCCCCCGTCGTGTACCAGAGCGGCCATACAGCTGGTGCCACTCCCCCGTCATGTACCAGTGTGGCCATACAGCTGGTGCCACTCCCCCGTCATTTACCAGTGCGGCCATACAGCTGGTGCCACTCCCCCGTCATTTACCAGTGCGGCCATACAGCTGATGCCACTCCCCCGTCATGTACCAGTGTGGCCATACAGCTGGTGCCACTCCCCCGTCATTTACCAGTGCGGCCATACCGCTGGTGCCACTCCCCTGTTGTGTAGCAGAGCGGCCATACAGCTGGTGCCACTCCCCCGTCGTGTACCAGCACGGCCATACAGCTGGTGCCACTCCCCCGTCGTGTACCAGAGCGGCCATACAGCTGGTGCCACTCCCCCGTCGTGTACCAGAGCGGCCATACAGCTGGTGCCACTCCCCCGTCGTGTACCAGCACGGCCATACAGCTGGTGCCACTCCCCCGTCGTGTACCAGAGCGGCCATACAGCTGGTGCCACTCCCCCGTCGTGTACCAGAGCGGTCATACAGCTGGTGCCACTCCCCCGTCGTGTACCAGCACGGCCATACAGCTGGTGCCACTCCCCCGTTGTGTACCAGTGCAGCCATACCGCTGGTGCCACACCCCCATCACGTACCAATACAGCCATACAACTAGTGCCACACCCCCGTCGTGTACAAGCGCGGCCATACCGTTAGTGCTACACGCCCGTTGCGTACCAACACAGCCATACAACTAGTGCCACACCCCCGTCGTGTACCAGCACGGCCATACAGCTGGTGCCACCCCCTGTTGCGTACCAACACAGCCATACAACTAGTGCCACGCTCCCGTTGTGTATCAGCGCGGCCATACAGCTGGTGCCACCCCCCGTTGCGTACCAATACAGCCATACAACTAGTGCCACACCCCCGTTGTGTACCAGCGTGGCCATACAGCTGGGGCCACACCCCCGTCACGTACCAACACAGCCATACAACTAGTGCCACACCCCCGTTGTGTACCAGCGTGGCCATACCGCTGGTGCCAAACCCTTATCGCGTACCAACACAGCCATACAACTAGTGCCACACCCCCGTCGTGTACAAGCGCGGCCATACCGTTAGTGCCACACCCCCGTTGCGTACCAACACAGCCATACAACTAGTGCCACACCCTCGTCGTGTACCAGCACGGCCATACAGCTGGTGCCACACCCCCGTTGCGTACCAACACAGCCATACAACTAGTGCCACACCCCCATTGTGTACCAGCGCGGCCATACAGCTGGTGCCACTCCCCCGTCATGCACCAACGCAGTCATACAACTAGTGCCACGCTCCCGTTGTGTACCAGCGTAACCATACAATTAGTGCCATGCCACATACTACCGCGGCCATACAGCTGGTGCCACTCCCCCGTTGTGTACCAGCATGGCCATACGGCTGGTGCCATGGCCCCGTCGTGTACCAGTACGGCGATACAGCTGTGCCTGCACAGTAAGCAGAGCCACAGGGAACTGATCCAGAGTCCCGACCACTGGGGCACCATCCACGGGATTACCTCTATGTGGGTGAGACTGTCTGTTTTTTTGTCTTTTTGAGAGTTGGAAGTTCGCTTTAAGGCATTTTTGTCCCCTTTTTGCTATTTTACCAATTACAAAGATTTTTTGTTAGATCGATATCCCCCAGTAATTAATTAGAATATGTTACCTTCTACCACAGTGGCCATCTCAGTTTGCTATAAAGAGATCTAACTTGACTAGGCAAATATCTTCTGCTGCAGGTCTGAATATCCCAAACATGAAATTTATACTCCGATTCAGAAATGGAATTGAAATATTACTTCTCGCTCAGCCGGATCTCTGTTACATATCGGCGTCACCTTCTGGCAGCCTACATAAATGGAGACACGGCTACATAGGGAGCTATGCCGATGGAAGGTGGGAGATGGAGGTGCACATTGCTAGAGAAGTGAATTACCTCTGCTCACCAGCATGCTGAGCAGAAAACAAAGAGTTGTGATCAATATTCAAAATGGGTGACTGCTAGCAATGGGGTCCCACAGGGGTCAGTACTGGGTCCAGTGCTCTTTATTAATGACCTAGTAGATGCAGTAGAAAGTAATGTTGCTATTATTGTGCAGAATCATCAACTCTCAGGAAGATGGGGACATATTGCAACAGGATCTGGATAGGATGTCTATATCGGCAGATACATGGCAGATGAAATTCAATGTTGAAAAATGTAAAGTCATGCATTTTGGTCGTACCAATGGTCTAGCACCATACAAAATAAATGGGATACAGTTGGGGACATCAAACTTGGAGAAGGACTTAGGAGTACTCATCGACAACAAGTTAAATAATCGTACTCAATGCCAAGCCACTGCAGCTAAAGCTAACAAAATTTTGGGATGCATTAAAAGGGAAATAAAAACCCGAGATGCTAGCATAATATTGCCCCTGTTTAACTCTCTAGTAAGGCCACATCTGGAATATGGAATTCAGTTCTGGGCACCACATTACAGGAAAGATATTGCAGTTTTAGAGCAGGTGCAGAGACGAGCTACAAAATTGATACGTGGGATGGAAGGTCTCGCTTACCAAGAAAGGTTAGATAAATTGGGTTTATTTAGTCTGGAGAAAAGATATATGCCCCAATTAACATGTATTAATATATCAGAAGGCAATATAAAAGTTTGGCAGATGAGCTTTGTATCCCTGGACTTGTGCAAAGGACTAGAGGACATGACCTGCGCATGGAAGAAAATAGTTTTAGACATTTATTTAGGAAAGGGTTCTTTACAGTAAGAGTGAATAAAATGTGGACTGTATTACTGCAGGTAGTAGTTATATAGTTAGTTACATAGCTTGGTTGATAAAAAAGACATCCGTCCAAGTCCAACCAGAAAAAAGAAAACACCATCCTGAACCTGCACATATCTCTGTTGATCCAGGGGAAGGTGACAACCCTTACAAGGCCTGGGCCAATTAGCCTTAAAAGGGAAAAATTTCTTTCCGACTCCAGATGGCAGTCAGATAAATTCCTGGATAAACTGTGCCAGGAATTACCTAATAATTATAGCGGTGAATGCCCTTCAGTGCAAGGAAAGCACCCAAGCCCTCTTTAAATGCAGATATAGCATATCTTACTCCCACTAGAGTTTCTAAATTCAATCACTCCATATCCTCAAACTGTCCCAAATGCTCTCTCCCCTCCCCCACATTTTACCACGTAATATGGGAATGTCCCCCTATTAACGCTTTCTGGAAACAAGTTGTCCAATTCTTGCATGACAAAATGGGATGTGCGGTACTTTTAGACCCGGCAATGTGCCTCTTGGGTCTCATAACTGATGAAGCATTAGATAAGCATGCAAAACTTTTTCTCTCTCAAACTCTCTTCCAAACTCGCCAAGAGATTGCACTTAAATGGCTCTCTGATGATACCCCCACCTACCAAAGCTGGGTATCAAGTGTGAATCTTGCACTACCATATAAAAAAAATATGTGCATCTCCACAGAAAAATACCCTCCAAATGTATCCTAGTCTAGGACCGCTGGATTGAGAAATACATAATATCCCTCACACAATCTTCTGCTCCACTTTTGAGTATCTGCCTATAAGTAGATGTATCTGGGTATTCAACTTGTCTCTTTTGAAGTATAAATATGTATTCTCCCTTTGTTTTGTTCACGTTTGAATTGTATCAGTGCCTATATTCTCTCTTCATACCAAAGTTCTAAACACGTTTCTTGTGCTCTGACCTTAAAGGGAAGATCCCGCATGTTATAAAAAAAACAAACTGCACTTACCTGGGGCTTCTTCCAGCTCCTGGCAGTCGATCGGTGCCCTCGCCGCAGCTCCTCTCCCTCTTGGCGTCCAGCGGTGAAGAAGCCGACTTCGCCAGGTCGGCTTCCGGGTCGGCTTCATGTGCGCTCCACGGCGCGGGTCACGTGGTGTAAGTGACGTCATCTGGTCTCTAATGCGCAGGCGCAGTAGTTCTGGAGGGATATTTAAAAATGCTTTACTCTCAGCTACATCAGTATATGCTGAGAGCGCTGTGACTCCCGACACTGCACCGCCGGCTCCCGCTGTCCTCTCCACCTGCCTGCACCTATCACCCTCACCCATGTTGGCACCTAGTGCAACCCTGGGTGCACTAGATACCAGTATGGGTGGGGATGACAGGTGTGGGGGGCGGGGAGGACAGTGGGAACTGGCGATGCAGTGTCAGGAGGGACAGCGCTTTCAGCTATACTTGGTAGAGCAGAGAGCAGTGCGGGGGAGCCGCGGTGTGTGGCGTTGGGTGTGGAGATTTTCAATCAAGGTCGCATGTTCGAGGATATTGGCGTAGGAACTTTTTTTTTTAAGTTATAGGAAATTATTTTTGGTTAATTAAGAGTATTAAAGGACTTTATTTCTTTTAACTCTTTATGGAAATGGGTAAGAGGTACTATGTACCCCTAAACTCATTTTTCCTGGGAGGGGGGTGGGCACCTAGGGGTCCCCTTCCTTAACCATTTATGCCGCGTGGACATGATCCTCGCATCCAGCTGTGCTGCTGATGCACGCTTCGGGGCGCGCTCCCGAGGGTGATCAAGGGCGTACCCGCGTGCCCCTGTGCCGCCCCTCGGTAGCCCAGAGATCAATGAATGGGAACATGGTTTCCGTTCATTGATCTATGTCCTCCGCAGAAAAACCGATAGCCTCTTATCAGAGGCCGCAGTCTTTCTGAAAAAAAAAAAAGTTTCCCGTCCTCTTCTCGCTTCCTGGAAGCAAGAAAGACCAAAAAAAAAAATCTCAATGTGGCCATCTTGTGGCCAAATAGTAAAACTACATCTACATACATTTATCAATACATAAAACACACATTACATTTAAAATTAACTGTTTATTTCCCACACCAAAAATTACCCAAATAAAATTATTAATGGAAAAAAGAAAAATTAAAATGAAAAAAACAACAAAAACATAAATAGTTACCTAAGGGTATGAACTTTTTAAATATGCATGTGAAGAAGGTACATTTTTTAAATTGTAAGCTTGTAAATAGTGATGGACGCAAAACTGAAAAAATGCACCTTTATTTCTAAATAAAATATTGGCGCCATACATTGTGATAGGGACAAAATGTAAATGGTGTAATAACCGGGACAAATGGGCAAATAAAATATGTGGGTTTTAATTATGGTAGTATGTATTATTTTAAAGCTTTAATGGCCGAAATCTGAGAAATAATGAATGTTTTTAATTTTTTTCTTAATATTCCTGTTAAAATGCCTTTTGAAAAAAATAATTCTTAGCAAAATTTACTACCCAAAAAAAGCCTAATTGGTGGCGGAAAAAACAAGATATAGATCAATTCATTGTGATAATTAGTGATAAAGTTATTGGCGAATCAATGGGAGGTGAATGTTGCTCTGTTGCATAAGGTATAAAATCCCTGCGGGCTGAAATGGTTAAAAGGGACTCCCAAATGCCACCATGAAACCCCCCCAGGGAGTCGTCGCCCCCACCTCCTCCTGGGGCACCGGAGGTGGGGAAGAGCTCCTTGTCCATGGATTGGACAAGGGCTCGGGGGCCCATAAAACGATAAATATAGTTTTAAAATCTATATATATAAAATCGGATGTGTGTATGTATGTACAGTATGTATGTGTGTGTGTGTGTGTGTGTGTGTGTGTGCCGCGATCACGCGAAAACGGCTTGACCGATTTGAACGAAACTTGGTACACAGATCCCTTACTACCTGGGATGATATGTTCTGGGGGTCGCGCGGCCCCCCTGCACACGTGGGCGGAGCTACAAACAGCAAATCAGATTTCACCCATTCAAGCCAATGGAAAAAATGTAAAAGGCTGCCATTCTCACAGTAACCAAGCCAGAGTCCCCACACTTGGCACAGTTGGTCACTTGGTGACTGAGGTTACAAAGCCAGGAAAAGTGGGTGGAGCATAAAACAGCCAATCAAATTTCAGCCATTCATTTTAAATGGGAAAATGTAAACTGCAGCCATTCTTAGACGGTTAATCGCAGGGTTCTCAAACTTGGCACATTTGGTCACTGGGTGAATGAGATTAAGATTCAAGAAAGTGGGTGGAGCCTACAACAGCCAATCAAAATTCACCTATTGATTTTCAAGGGGAATATTTAAACTGCTGCCATTCTTACAACTGTTAATGGCAGAGGCTTCAAACTTGCTGCAATCGGTCTTTGGGTGACTGTTGGTCAAAATTCACAAAAGGGGCGGGGCCACAAACAGCCAACCAGATTTCCTTGGTGGATAAACTGCTTCCATTCACACATTTTTGATGCCAGGAACCTGAAAGCTCACAAACTTGGTCATTAAATGACCGTGTGTCCAGGTTACAAAAAGTGGGCGGAGCCAAAAACAAATTTTACTAGGAAAATATAAACTGTAGCCATTCTTACACCATTAATGGCAGGGTTCTCAAACTTTGCACAGTTGGTCACTGGGTGAATGAGATTAAGAATTTGGAAGGTAGGTGGAGCCTACAACAGCCAATAAAAATTCACCTTTCGGTTTTCAAAGGGAATATTTAAGCTGCTACCATTCTTATACTGTTAATAGCAGATGCCTCAAACCTGGCACAGGTGGTCACTGGGTGACTAGGGTTCAAATTCAGAAAGGGGGCGGAGCCACAAACAGCCAATCAGATTTGTTTATTTTTCAATGGGAATATACAAAGTATTGATACCAAGGACCCCAAAGCTGATAAACTTGATAATTGAGTGACTGTATGTCAAGGTTAGAAAAAGTGTACGGCGCCAACAACTTAATATTTTACATGGTAGGGTTCCCAAACTTGACACAATTGGCCACTGGGTGACTGGGATTAATATTCAGAAATGTGGGTGGAGCCTAAAAACAGCCAAATCAAAATTTACCTATTGATTTTCAAGGGGGAACATTTACATTGCTACCATTCTAACACTGTTAATGGCAGAGGCCTCAAACCTGATACAGTCAGTTATTGCGTGACTGGGGTCCGAATTCACTAAAGTGGGTGGAGCCACAAACAGCCAATCTGCTTTTTTAGATTGATTTCAGCCATTCTGTTATTGGCAGGGTTCTCAAACTTGACACAGTTGGCCACTGGGTGACTGGGACTAATATTCAGGAAAGTGGGTGGAGCCTACAGCAGCCAATCAAAATTAACCTTTTGATTTTCAAGGGGAATATTTACATTGCTCCTATTCATACACTCTTAATGGCAGAGGCCTCAAATCTGGTACAGTCAGTCACTGGGAGACTGGGGTTTAAAGAGACTCCGTAACAAAAATTGCATCCTGTTTTTTATCATCCTACAAGTTCCAAAAGCTATTCTAATGTGTTCTTGCTTACTGCAGCACTTTCTACTATGACAGTCTCTGTAATAAATCAATGTATCTTTCCCCTGTCAGACTTGTCGGCCTGTGTCTGGAAAGCTGCCAAGTTCTTCAGTGTTGTGGTTCTGTGATGCATCTCCCCCCTCCTGGCCCCTCTCTGCACACTGCCTGTGTATTATTTAGGATTAGAGCAGCTTCTCTCTTCTCTCTTATCTTTTACAAGCTGGATAAATCATCCTCTGAGCTGGCTGGGCTTTCACATAGTGAGGAATTACAGACAAGGGCAAAGCTGTTTGCAGGAAGAAAAGAGCAGCCTGAAACTTCAGTGCATGAGAACTGCAGGGGGAAAGAAACACACAAATGATCTCTTGAGATTCAAAAGGAATGCTGTATACAGCCTGCTTGTGTATGGATGTATTTTCTATGTGTGGACATACTGTACATCAACCTACTTCCTGTTTTGGTGGCCATTTTGTTTGTTTACAAACAAACTTTTTAAAACTGTTTTTAACCACTTTTAATGCGGCGAGGAGCGACGAAATTGTGACAGAGGGTAATAGGAGATGTCCCCTAACGCACTGGTATGTTTACTTTTGAGCAATTTTAACAATACAGATTCTCTTTAAATTCTGAAAAGGGAGTGGGCCAAAACAGCCAATCAGATTTGTTTAATTTGAATGGTAAAATGCAACTTATTGATGCCAAAGAACTCACAGCTCATAAACTTGGTCATTGAGTGACTGTATGTCAAGGTTAGAAATAGTGGGCAGAGCCAAAAACAACTAACTTTTTACATGGGAAAATATAAATTGCAGCTATTCTTACACTGTTAATGGCAGCGTTCTCAAACTTGACACAGTTGGTCACTGGGGGACTAGGATTAATATTCGGAAAAGTAGGTGGAGCCTACAAGAGCCAATCAAAATTCACCTATTGATTTTCAAGGGGAATATTAAAACTGCTGTCATTCTTACACTGTTAATGGCAGAGGCCTCAAACCTGCTACAGTCGGTCATCAAGTGACTGGGGTTCAAATTCACTCAAGGGGTGGAGCCACAAACAGCCAATCAGATTTGCTTTTTTTGGATAAACTGCTTCCATTCACACAATTTTCATGCCAGGAACTCAAAAAGCTCACAAAATTGGTCATTGAGTAGTGACTGTGTGTCAAGGTTACAAAAAGTGGGTGGAGTCAAAAACAGATTTTTCTGGGAAATTGTAAACTGCAGCCCTTAATATTATTAATATTAAGGGAAGTGGATGGAGCCTATAATAGCCAATCAAAATTCACCTGTTGATTTTCAAGGGGAATATTTAAATTGCTGCCATTTTTATACTGGTAGTAGCAGATGCCTCAAACCTGATACAGTTGGTCATTGGGTGATTGGGGTTCAAATGCTGGAGAGGGGCAGAGCCACAAACAGCCAATCTGATTTGTTTAATTTCTATGGGAATATACAAATTATTGATGCTAAAGACCCCAAAGCTCACAAACTTGGTCATTGAGTGTTTGTGTGTTAGGGTTAGAAGAAGTGGGTGGAACCAACACCAGTCAAATACATACCCGGGCAACACCAGGTCATCAGTGGGCGGAGACAAATATAAATTTCACTGGGAAAATGTATACTGCAGCCATTCTTACACTGTTAATGGGAGGGTTCTTAAACTTTGCACAGTTGGTCACTCAGTGAATGGGATTAATATTCAGAAAAGTGGGTGGAGCCTACAAAAGTGTATTAAGCTTCATTTATTGCTTTTCAAGGGAATATTTTATTGCTACCATTCTTGCACTGTTACTGGCACAGGCCTCAAACCTGGTACAGTTGGTCATTGGGTGAATGGGGTTCAAATTCAGAAAAGGGGGTGGAGCCACAAACAACCCATCAGATTTTTTTATTTCAATGCAAATTATTGATGCCAAAGACTACAAAGCTCACAAACTTGGTCATTGAGTGGTTGTGTGTTAGGGTTAGAAAAAGTGGGTGGAGCCGACACCAGCCAAATACATACCCGGGCAACGCCGGGCAATCAGCTAGTATAAGTCATAAAACAATAAATATCGTTTTAATGCTGCGCCATTTTTTTACTCATAAAACAATAAATATAGTTTTATAATGCAAATTAATACGGCACCATTTTTACACTGTCGGTGCTGGGCACCATTTTTAACAGTTGCGGCTCAGTCATAGAAAATGACCCCCAGGTTTTAGTGAATGAAGTTGTGAGACTGCTGTGGAGGGCACAGATGCTGGTTCAATGTCATCATTACAAGATGCGAGGGGCTCTCATGGTCAGTGACAGGAGAATGTGCTTGTAAAGGTCCACAGCTAACATCTCAAACAGATTCTTCATAAAAGCAGCAGTCAGGAGTTTCAGATGGAAAAGCAGACGCTACTTCAGTTGTGAAAACAAAATGTCCACAAACACTGGCATCTGGCAAACTGCTTGGCAAAGACACAGGTGTGAGCTGAAGAAGTCTCACACCGTCATGTTAGAGAAGAAGACTTCTGATCATGGCTGGAACACTGGTGATGTGACAAGTGCTTGGCCCAGATGGGACGAGGACCTCTGGGAGGAAAAGGCTCCGCAGCTCCAGGGTCCACAAACGATTGGGAGATCGGGACCTCTGCATGGAAGCAGCTTCACATCATCAATACAAAATGATAGAGGCAGGATTTGTAGCGCTGGTATTGGCAGGTTCCTGAGGAAGGAACATCAGAAATGCACATCTAAGGACTTCTCTCTGCCTGCTACATTATGTTTAGATCACAAAAATGTCTCTAAGAATAGCAAAGGTCCTCTTCATATCGAGCGGCACAGAGATTGGTCAGCAGGGGCGTTGCTAGGATCTTAAGAGATCCAGTGCACTTTTGGGCACTCCAGACGGAAAATGGGCGTGGCAACCAGAATGTGGGTGTGGTCATGGGTGGAGCCAAGCTTACAGTAGGCCTCCACAGAAAAATGTTGGATTAAGCCCGCCTCCGCTGGGCTGGCTGACCTGCCGCCAGGTTATCTGGCAGTTCTCTTATAGCATTCCCTAACCTTCTAGTGGACCCCCTCCCATGCTCCCACGGCCTCCCATTGAGGCACCAAAACTCCCAGCATGCCCCATAGAAGAACCACAGCTCCCAGCATGCCCCCATAAAGGCCTCACAGCTCCTAGCAAGGCACCACAGCACCCAGTATGCCAACATAGAGGCACCACAGCAACCAGCATAACCCCCGATTGATGAACCACAGCTCCCAGCACCACAGCTGACTGTGTCTGGGGGACATCCGGAGCACCCCAGAATAGATCCAGGTCATGTGTCACATGCGTCATGGTCAGGGAGAGAGGGCGCCGCACATGCCAGGGTCAGGGAGAGAGAGCACCGCACAGGCGCCATGGTCAGGGAGAGAGAGCACCACAAATGCCAGGGTGAGGGAGAGAGAGCACCGCAAATGCCAGGGTCAGAGAGAGAGGGCACCGCACATGCCAGGGTCAGGGAGAGAGGGTGCCAGACAAGCGCCATGGTCAGAGAGAGAGGGCACCGCACATGCCAGGGTCAGGGAGAGAGGGCGCCGCACATGCCAGGGTCAGGGAGAGAGGGCACCGCACATGCGCCATGGTCAGGGAGAGAGGGTGCCAGACATGCGCCATGGTCAGGGAGAGAGGGCACCGCACATGCGCCATGGTCAGGAAGAGAGGGTACCGCACATGCCAGGGTCAGGGAGAGAGGGCACCGCACATGCGCCATGGTCAGGGAGAGAGGGCGCCGCACAAGTGCCATGGTCAGAGAGGGCGCTGCACATGCGCCATGGTCAGAGAGGGCTCCGCACATGCGCCATGGTCAGAGAGGGCGCCGCACATGCGCCATAGTCAGGGAGAGAGGGCGCCGCACATGTGCCATGGTCAGAGAGGGCGCCGCACATGTGCCATGGTCAGAGAGGGTGCCGCACATGCGCCATGGTCAGAGAGAGAGGGCGCCGCACATGCGCCATGGTCAGAGAGGGCGCTGCACATGCGCCATGGTCAGGGAGAGAGGGCACTGCACATGCACCATGGTCAGGGAGAGAGGGCGCCACCCATGCACCATGGTCAGAGAGAGAGGGCGCCGCACATGTGCCATGGTCAGGGAGAGAGGGCGCCGCACATGTGCCATGGTCAGAGAGGGCGCCGCACATGCACCATGGTCAGGGAGAGAGGGCGCCGCACATGCACCATGGTCAGAGAGGGCGCCGCACATGCACCATGGTCAGAGAGAGAGGGCGCCAGCCATGATACAAGCCAGAAGACAAGACAGATGACTCGGAGAGCGGTGGCCGGAGAGGTGAGGGCTTCCACTGTGCACTCTGCAGTTGCTGTGGGATTACTGTGTGTGTGTGTGTGGGGGGGGGGGGGAGGGGAATTGGGATTACTGTAACTGGAAAGGGGGGGGGGGAATTGCTGTACCAGGGCGTTTTACTGTTACTGGGAGGGTTACTGTGACTGAGGATGATTACTGTAGCCGGAAGGGAATACTGTAACTGGGGGGAGATACAGTATTTCCTCCCAGCTACAGTCATCATCCCCAGAGGCGCCTGGTGCATCCATGATCACACACTGTTATATGCTCCTTTTTATTGCCTGTATCACTATATCAGTGAAACGTGTTGGACAGTTTGTGGAGTGTATCAATAAATGTATGTCTTTTAAAATTGACTTCCAAGCATTTTTAACCATTTTAGCCTATTTTATACTTTTGGCGCCTCTGTTTGCAACATAGGATATTGTGTCCACCCCCTGGTGGAGGGGTCCACCCCCCTTCTTTCCTACTACATAGAGCGATTTCTTAATCCTGAGTGAGGACAGGTCTAACTCCTCCCACCTGCATTTACAGTGGTTGCCTGGATGTAACCCTGGTTTGTATCTTTTCGTACTCTTGAATCACCACTTACTTGCCAGTACATACTACACTATATTGGGCTCTCTGTTTCCTTCTTTTGTATTATATTTAACATTCAAGGTAATGATGGACTTTCAGACATAGGGCAGAATAGATCAGTGCTGGTCGTAATGGAGAAAGCTACGCTTACGGATCATTACGCGTAATTTTACGCTATTACGCATTACGAAATTACGCTTACGGCATAGACATTCAATTTCGGTACATGTCTATAATTACGCATAGCACTTACGCAATTACGCGTAAGTATACCGTAATTCAGGTTATTACGTTATAGGCTTACGCGTAAAATCCTACTAGCAGTTAATGCGTAAGGTCATGCTGCCAAGCGGAAAAGTTGACGCATGGATCAATGTTAGGTAGCCGCCGACTTTAAGGGTTAATAGCAAAGCCCCCTTAAGTGCTAAGAGCCTCAAATTTGGAGAATATATTAAGGAGATCAGAAGGAATAAGAGGAAAATTTTTTTTTTAAAAAAGACCTTATAGTTTTTGAGAAAATCGATGTTAAAGTTTCAAAGGAAAAATATATACATTTAAAAACCCGCCGACCAAATGGCTCATTTGTCCAGCAGGTGAGGGTGGATGGGACAGGCTTGAGGGAGCTGTAGTTTACAGTGCACACTTGCCCTAATGATACAGGCAGGATGCCAGTGAATCATGTTGGTCTCATGAATTTGTGTGTTCCTGGCCTCCATGTGCCTTTATAATCACTATTGGGCCACCATCCAATCACAACTTCCTGTGGCATATTGGATATTGAAGAACATATTTGTTTTATCGTTTTATGGAGAATTTTATCTGGATTAAAAGAGTTATCTTAAAGAGGCATCATTCGTGGCTTGATTGGAAGCAATAATAACGCAGTCTCCACCTGAATTGAGAGGTGGGCTCCATCTGGTGAGAAGTGTGGCTTGTAGTGTGGAGTGACACATTCACCTGGTGACACTGTGGTAGTGTTGGGCGAACATCTAGATGTTCGGGTTCGGGCCGAACAGGCCGAACATGGCCGCGATGTTCGGGTGTTCGACCCGAACTCCGAACATAATGGAAGTCAATGGGGACCCGAACTTTTGTGGTTTGTAAAGCCTCCTTACATGCTACATACCCCAAATTTACAGGGTATGTGCACCTTGGGAGTGGGTACAAGAGGAAAAAAAAATTTAGCAAAAAGAGCTTATAGTTTTTGAGAAAATCGATTTTAAAGTTTCAAAGGGAAAACTGTCTTTTAAATGCGGGAAATGTCTGTTTTCTTTGCACAGGTAACATGCTTTTTGTCGGCATGCAGTCATAAATGTAATACATATAAGAGGTTCCAGGAAAAGGGACCGGTAATGCTAACCCAGCAGCAGCACACGTGATGGAACAGGAGGAGGGTGGCGCAGGAGGAGAAGGCCACGCTTTGAGACACAACAACCCAGGCCTTGCATGAGGACAAGAAGCGTGCGGATAGCATGCTTTGTACCACCATGCAGTCATAAATGTAATAAAGATAAGTGGTTCAATAAACAGGGACCACGCGGCAACGCTAACCCAGCAGCAGCACACGTGATGGAACAGGAGGAGGCGCAGGAGGAGAAGGCCACGCTTTGTGAGACACAACAACCCAGGCCTTGCATGAGGACAAAAAGCGTGCGGATAGCATGCTTGGTACCGCCATGTAGTCATAAATGTAATAAAGATAAGAGGTTCAATAAACAGGGACCACGCGGCAACGCTAACCCAGCAGCAGCAGCAGCAGCAGCACACGTGATGGAACAGGAGGAGGCGCAGGAGGAGAAGGCCACGCTTTGTGAGACACAACAACCCAGGCCTTGCATGAGGACAAAAAGCGTGCGGATAGCATGCTTTGTACCGCCATGTAGTCATAAATGTAATAAAGATAAGAGGTTCCATAAACAGGGACCGGCAACGGTAACCCAGCAGCAGCAGCAGCAGCAGCAGCACACGTGATGGAACAGGAGGAGGCGCAGGAGGAGAAGGCCACGCTTTGTGAGACACAACAACCCAGGCCTTGCATGAGGACAAAAAGCGTGCGGATAGCATGCTTTGTACCGCCATGTAGTCATAAATGTAATAAAGATAAGAGGTTCCATAAACAGGGACCGGCAACGGTAACCCAGCAGCAGCAGCAGCAGCAGCAGCAGCAGCACACGTGATGGAACAGGAGGAGGCGCAGGAGGAGAAGGCCACGCTTTGTGAGACACAACAACCCAGGCCTTGCATGAGGACAAAAAGCGTGCGGATATAGCAGCAATGCTTTTTGCCGCCATGCAGTCATAAATGTAATACAGATGAGAGGTTCAATAAACAGGGACCGGAAACGCTAAACCATCCCAGATGTTCATCGGTCATGTTACTTGGTTGGGGTCCAGGAGTGTTGCGTAGTCGTTTCCAATCCAGGATTGATTCATTTTAATTTGAGTCAGACGGTCTGCATTTTCTGTGGAGAGGCGGATACGCCGATCTGTGATGATGCCTCCGGCAGCACTGAAACAGCGTTCCGACATAACGCTGGCTGCCGGGCAAGCCAGCACCTCTATTGCGTACATTGCCAGTTCGTGCCAGGTGTCTAGCTTCATGCCCGGTTTCAGGTCCAGCGGTGCCAGCCACAAATCCGTCTGTTCCTTTATTCCCCTCCAAATTTCCTCCCCTGTGTGCTGCTTATCCCCAAGGCAGATCAGCTTCAGCAACGCTTGCTGACGCATGCCAACAGCTGTGCTGCACTGCTTCCACGATCCTACTGCTGCTGGTGCTGGGTTAGCATTTCCGGATGAGGTACAGCTTTGAGATGCGTTGGAGGAGAAGGAGTCAGAGAGGTAGGTGCTGCTGTTGTTATCCAGCTGTTTGCGGCGTGGGCAACACCCGCGCCGTAGCAGGTGAGGAATCGCTGCCAGGCTCCACAAGGTTCACCCAGTGCGCGGTAAGGGAGATGTATCGACCCTGGCCGAACGCACTCGTCCAGGTGTCAGTGGTGAGGTGAACCTTGCAGGCAACGGCATTCTTCAAGCTTCGGGTTATTTAGCTGACCACGTGCTCATGCAACTCAGGCACTGCAGAGCGCGCAAAGTGGTAGCGGCTGGGAACAACGTAACGTGGGATGGCCACTGACATCATGCCCTTGAAGCTGTTTGTCTCCACCACTCGATATGGCAGCATTTCGCAGGCCAGAAGCTTGGCTATGCTGGCTGGCTGTTACTGCCACGGCCCGGGGGTCATTTGCTGGCAATTTCCTCTTGTGCTCAAACATCTCAGAGACAGACAACTCAACCGTAGCGCTGCACACCGAAGGGCTGTTGGTTGTTGTGTTTGATGAACACTGGGAGACCTCAAGAGCACTAGTCCGGAAAGTGACAGTGTCAGCATCGTCTGATGTTTGTGAATGTTGTGAACCACGCAATGGCTGGGCTACTGCTGCTGCTGAGGCGGGTCTGGTGGTGAGTCTGGTGAACCCAAGGGAGGCAGTGTTGCTGGTGGTACCCTGTCCTGCCGCGTTTGCCCACAGAGTGGGATGTTTGGATAGAATGTGGCGGCTCATGCTGGTGGTGGAGAGGTTGTTAATACTTTTCCCCCTGCTCAGGCGGGTCTTGCACACCTTGCAAATCGCCATGGTAACATCCTCAGTGCAGTCTTCAAAGAAAGCCCAGACTTTAACTGGCTGAGGACTCGGACCTCGTGCGTGATGTGCTGGTGCTGCTTAACCCACTGCTGGACGCTTGAGAGGTCATCCAAGTAATTATCTGGTCCTGTTCTTTTGGATCTGTGAGGGTTGTTGTCCTGGACAACATGGGCAGTATTGAGTGGGTTTTCTTGGGTGCTCCCCTGTGGCCTGTACGTGAACCGTCAGGGGAAACACCTCTTCCCTTGCCCCTCCCTCTTTCACCGGATTTCTTCCTCATTTCACTTATCCTTAAAGTACACGCTGACTGGCAGCAGTACAGTGGCAGTACAGAAATGCTATACAGTGGTGGGTGAGCGGTGTACCACTATTGTCAGCAGTGACACAGAGCACAATGCTATACAGTGGCGGGTGAGCGGTGTACTACTGTTCCCAGCAGACACAGAGTGGAAGTAAACACAATGCTATATAGTGTGGCTGAGCCGTGTACACAGAGTGGCATTAAACACAATGCTATATAGTCTGCTATATAGTCACCCCGAACAGGGTGATGTTCTGCAGAACCCGAACAGTGGAAACACTGTTCGCCCAACACTACTGGGAGGGAACGCAGATTTTAGTACCTAAACACACGATACAACATGTTTTCCGGGGTCGGACTCTGAGGCACATACAGATGGTCCCGATCATCATCCTCATCATACAACTCTTCTCCTGAGTCTGACCCACCCACCACCTCTGCCACCCCAACATCCCCAGACACAGACCCCTCATCGTCCTCAACATTAACTTGGGATGCTGGCCTGAGCCAGACCTCCTCCTCCACATCAGGCCCCATCATCTCCTCAATGGCAGCCCTCATTAATCGCTCTGGCGACGGACTGATGGACACAACGTTCTCCTCCGGGGAGGGCTGCTGCTGACCACTGGCTGCTGGGGTGGATGTTATAGCTTGCGTGGGGCGTTGGCTGTTGCTGTTGTTGGGAGTGCTGCTCACAGCGGAGGTCTCTGGGGAACTCATGTTGAGCTCATATAGTGGTTGACGGTGAGTGGAGTATTACTGATCCCAGCAATATACACACTGACTGGCAGAGTACGCAATGCTATATAGTGTGGCTGAGCGGTGTACACAGAGTGGCAGTAAACACAATGCTATATAGTCTGGCTGAGCGAGCGGTGTACTACTGTTCCCAGCAGAATCAGAGTGGCAGTAAACAATGGTATATAGTCTGGCTGAGCGGTGTACACAGAGTGTCAGTAAACAATGGTATATAGTCTGGCTGAGCGAGCGGTGTACTACTGTTCCCAGCAGAATCAGAGTGGCAGTAAACAATGGTATATAGTCTGGCTGAGCGGTGTACACAGAGTGTCAGTAAACAATGGTATATAGTCTGGCTGAGCGGTGTACACACAATGCTATATAGTCTGCTATATAGTGTCAGTAAACAATGGTATATAGTCTGGCTGAGCGAGCGGTGTACTACTGTTCCCAGCAGAATCAGAGTGGCAGTAAACAATGGTATATAGTCTGGCTGAGCGGTGTACACAGAGTGTCAGTAAACAATGGTATATAGTCTGGCTGAGCGAGCGGTGTACTACTGTTCCCAGCAGAATCAGAGTGGCAGTAAACAATGGTATATAGTCTGGCTGAGCGGTGTACACAGAGTGTCAGTAAACAATGGTATATAGTCTGGCTGAGCGGTGTACACACAATGCTATATAGTCTGCTATATAGTGTCAGTAAACAATGGTATATAGTCTGGCTGAGCGAGCGGTGTACTACTGTTCCCAGCAGAATCAGAGTGGCAGTAAACAATGGTATATAGTCTGGCTGAGCGGTGTACACAGAGTTTCAGTAAACAATGGTATATAGTCTGGCTGAGCGGTGTACACAGAGTGTCAGTAAACAATGGTATATAGTCTGGCTGAGCGGTGTACACAGAGTGGCAGTAAACACAATGCTATATAGTCTGGCTGAGCGAGCGGTGTACTACTGTTCCCAGCAGAATCAGAGTGGCAGTAAACAATGGTATATAGTCTGGCTGAGCGGTGTACACAGAGTGTCAGTAAACAATGGTATATAGTCTGGGTGAGCGGTGTACACAGAGTGTCAGTAAACAATGGTATATAGTCTGGCTGAGCGGTGTACACAGAGTGGCAGTAAACACAATGCTATATACTCTGGCTGAGCGAGCGGTGTACTACTGTTCCCAGCAGACACAGAACAGTGAACAGAATGCTATATAGTGTGGCTGAGCGAGCGGTGTACCACTATTCCCAGCAGACACAGAACAGTGAACAGAATGCTATATAGTGTGGCTGAGCGGGCGGTGTACCACTATTCCCAGCAGACACAGAACAGTGAACAGAATGCTATATAGTGTGGATGAGCGAGCGGTGTACCACTATTCCCAGCAGACACAGAACAGTAAACAGAATGCTATATAGTGTGGCTGAGCGAGCGGTGTACCACTATTCCCAGCAGACACAGAACAGTGAACAGAATGCTATATAGTGTGGCTGAGCGAGCGGTGTACCACTATTCCCAGCAGACACAGAACAGTGCACAGAATGCTATATAGTGTGGCTGAGCGAGCGGTGTACCACTATTCCCAGCAGACACAGAACAGTAAACAGAATGCTATATAGTGTGGCTGAGCGAGCGGTGTACCACTATTCCCAGCAGACACAGAACAGTAAACAGAATGCTATATAGTGTGGCTGAGCGAGCGGTGTACCACTATTCCAAGCAGACACAGAACAGTGAACAGAATGCTATATAGTGTGGCTGAGCGAGCGGTGTACCACTATTCCCAGCAGACACAGAGTGGCAGTAAACAGAATGCTATATAGTGTGGCTGAGCGAGGTACACAGAGTGGCAGTAAACAGAATGCTATATAGTGTGGCTGAGCAAGCGGTGTACTACTATTCCCAGCAGACACAGAGTGGCAGTAAACAGAATGCTATATAGTGTGGCTGAGCGAGGTACACAGAGTGGCAGTAAACAGAATGCTATATAGTGTGGCTGAGCAAGCGGTGTAGGCGGGGACTTAGCGTCCCTTCACCCGACAGAGCTCTGAGCTATATTAGCTCAGAGCTCTCGAAAGCATCTTTGTATTTGGGCTCCAAGGAGCCCCATTGGTCCTTAGCAGACCAATGGGGTTCCTTCAAATCAGAAGGAACCCCATTGGTCTGCTAAGGACCAATGGGGCTCCTTGGAGCCCAAATACAAAGATGCTTAGAGAGCTCTGAGCTAATATAGCTCAGAGCTCTGTCGGGTGAAGGGACGCTAAGTCCCCGCCGGCTCCGCTGCCCTCCCCGCCTCTCCCACATGTCACCTATATACATGCTGGCACCCATGGGTGCCAGCATGTATATGGGTGACAGGTGTGGGCGGAGTGGACGGCGGGAGCCGGCGGGGACTAGCGTGTATGCGGCGGCCGGCGGGTGAGCGGCGAGTGACGTCGGGTGCGGTGGTGTTACAAAGTAACAAAGTTGTTACATTGTAATAACTGTTACATTGTAACTGATTAGTATATTTCCGAGGATATTGCGTGGGAACTGGCTTTTAAAGGGACAGGTAAGTATTAATGGTTAATTAAGAATATTAAAGGACTTTTTTCGTGGTTATGTTTTTTGTTCAATTAAAATACTTTTTCTATGTGTTTGTGTGTTTATTTACTTTTAACTCTTAAAGGAAATGGGTAAGGGGTACAAGTACCTCTATACTCATTTCTCCTGGGAGGGGGGTGGGCATCTGGGGGACCCCTTTTTAAAGGGGACTCCCAGATGCCACCATGAACCCCTCCCCAGGAAATCGCGGCCTCCACCTCCACCGCCCATCGGAGGTGGAGAAGAGCCCCTTGTCCTTGGATTGGACAAGGGCTCGGAGGGGGTTGGGAAAGCTTGGCTGCCCCTCCCGTTCCGAGACCCCCCAATCCATGGACCATGCGGGCTGGTATAGTCAGGGTGCGGAGCCCCACGCGGCCGGTGCTCCGCATTCTGGCTATCCCAGTCTGCATGGGGGACAAGGGGTTAAAGAGGTCTGGGAGGGGGGACCCCACGTCGTTTTTTTTAATATTTCCCACACTCAGAATGAAGTAAGTAAAACTCTTCCCACTTGGGGGAATCTATGAAAATAAAACACTATTGTTACCTGTGCAAAAAAACTGACATTTTCCGCATTTAAAAGACATTTTCGCCCTTGAAACTTAAAAATCGATTTTCTCAAAAACTATAAGGTCTTTTTGAAAAAAAATATTTTCCTCTTATTCCCACTGATCCCCTTAATATACCCTGTGAATTTGGTGTTCCTAAATTTTAAGCAGGCTTTGCTATTAACCGTTAAAGTCAGCGGGTTTTTAAATGTATATATTTTTCCTTTGAAACTTTAACATCGATTTTCTCAAAAACTATAAGGTCTTTTTGAAAATTTTTTTTTCCTCTTATTCCTTCTGATCTCCTTAATATATTATCCAAATTTGAGGCTCTTAGCACTTAAGGGGGCTTTGCTATTAACCCTTAAAGTCGGCGGCTTTTTTATATTATACGGGAGCGTAATATTACGCGATTACGGCAGACTGTGTAATTTCAATGGGAGTTTACTGTCTTATGCGTAATTTGTTACGCGTAAAACGTAACCCTACGTTCTACGCGTAATTAATTACGTGTAATACCGTAACCTTACACGTAACGCTTACGGTGCATTTGTAGTGAATTACGATGCGTAATTACGCTAATGCGTAATTTCGGCCCAGCACTGGAATAGATCTCTCTAATGTCTAGCTATGGGCACATTTGTGGCCAGTAATATGTTAGCTATAAGCATCCTTTTATGAGGAGGGATCTTCTCTAGGCCAAGAATAAATAAGGCTAAGGTGGGGTCCAACCCTGGCCTTATACCGGTAAGATTAGAGATGACTCGGAAACATTGAGCCCACACTCTCTTGATGAAAGGACAGCCCCACCAGATGTGTAACATGTTGGCCATTTCCAAACTGTTCCCCCAACATCTCGCTGTGTGGGATGGTTGGATTAGGGATACCTTCTCAGGTGTTAGATACCATTTCATTAATCATCTTTTGGAATAGTTCCATAGTAGTGATATATCTACAGATTTTTCCCATTCAAGCCCTGTTCTATATAAAGAGCTATGGCTGCCCATGTACAAACCTTGGGGCCCCCCTGCAAAAATGTTATGGGGCTCCTTGCTCCTAAGCATTGGTAGTGATGAAATAACATTTGTGTTACAATACTGGTGTGGAACTCCAGGCCTGGAGGGCCAGATCCATGCCGGTGTTTAGGATGGACTGAGAAAGAGAGGAATGTGCACTACCTGATGGACCGCACCTCTCCTAATTCAGATCCATCAATTCATTTGAGCTGTGTGAAAAATGTGTGAGGACCTCGGCCCTCGAAGGACTGGATTGACATCCCTGTTACATACTTTCAATCAACAAGAGTCGGAGTC